>NC_025997.2:105170174-105192770 GCF_000442705.2 Elaeis guineensis | reverse complement strand
AAACTCTCTGATCTGTGCATCAATTTTCTTTTAAAAATGCTTGATTTAACTTGATTCTTAAGTGTAATCAGATGCTTAAATACCAAATACTAACTTATTTGAGGACTTAAAAAAAAAAATATTCTTCCCCCCAACTTAATCAATATTGTCCTCAATGGAGTAGGAAAAATAAATGGTGCATGTAAAGAGAAAGAAAAGGAGAGATATCACCTAATCCATAAGTCTTTTCAAAATTGATTCTCTCTCCAACTTAGCCAAGATTATCTTCAGATCCCTACAAAAGATACTAAGTAAGACTCAATTAATCTAAACAATTTGATATGATCGCGATGCTGTCATTAGGACATCGTGATTATCAATCAAATTCTAACTTCAATAAAAATTAAAAATATGTAGAAAGTAGTGAGTCAGGTCAAATCCACGAAGAAGGTAGGATTTTGATTTGAAATCTTTGATTTTATAAAAAAAATAAAATTTTGGAGAAAGCAATTTAAGTCAAAAAATTAAAATTAAAAGTGTAAAAAATAAATCAGGTACTAAGATCTACTAACTAGATCCTAGTATCTACTTACAATAAAAATAAATAATAAAAATTTAAAAAGTATAAAAATAAATTGGTACTAAGATCTACTAATTAGATTCTAGCATCTACGTGCAAAAAAATAAAAGACAGAAATTTAAAGTGTAGAAAAATAAATTTTATATTAATTAAAATTAAAATTCAAGTATAAAAAATTTAAAAAAAATAATAAAATAAAATAAAAATAAAACTGTAATAAGGATCTGAAGTTGATCAGCCAAGCCTCATCGAAAAGATGATTGATGACCTCTCCATCTTCCGTCCTTCTTTTTCTTGGGTCTCTAAAGCTATCTAATTTTTTTTCTATTTTTTTCTATACTTTCTACTCAATTTTTTTACTCTCAAAGCTTATTCTCGGACCTTCTATTTATAGATAAATTTTTTATAATTTTTTGGTAGGAAAAAGAGTCCTAAAATCCTTAAAAATCATATTAATCTCCTTAGGAATATTCCTGGCCGTCAGATAAAGCTTGAACCGCCTAGATCTGATCAAAATCCATAGTTTTAATTCAAATCAAAGTCGGATCAAATGTCACCCGTCTGATCATGCCTGGGATTGATTCTGGACCGTCAGATCACATAGTTTAACTCCTTATCAAAGTCGGAAGCGATAACAGTCGTTGGATCACGTGATGGATCATTTTTGGACCATCGGATCATGCAAAAACCCCTCTTATAAACCGACAATGAATAGCAGCTGTTGGATCGATCTTTAGATTAATTTCCAGTCATCGGATCGCGCTCAGATTTTTCTCTCACTGTGAGCCATGCCTGTGGACCATGTAACTATTCCTGTAGACCGCACCCTGGCTCTATGGACCGAGCAGTCGGTCCACCGTACACCGAAGGCTATGTTCTTTATTTTTTAGGATATGTTAGCTCCATTTTTGCTTCGATTTTTACCTGAAAAATTAAAAAAATATGCATTAAATTTTTCAAAAATTTATCTTCATTTTGGTGCTTAAATTACTCAATTAAATTAACATCTATTTTTCATAAATATACTCTAATTTTATATTTTTTAATTATTTAATTTTATAAAAAGATTTAATTTATTAATAAAATTAGATTTTTGAGAAGATGTTAGCATCATAAATTACCAAAAATATCTTCAATAAATACAAAAATATACCACTTATCACACTCTCCAACTTGAACTTTGCTCGTCCTCGGGTAAAGAAAGAATTTAGAATCAAGTACCATTTAACTTAAAATCTCAAATTTTACCAAATAATTTTCAAATGGACCACTGATATTCAATAGAGCGTGAATGAGGTATGTCATTGGGATATTAATACTAATCAATGTGAGAGTTAAACTAAGAATATTAAATTTTTTCTAAACTTTTTCAAATTATTTCTACCTTTATCTCCAAATCATTCACCTTCATATGGACAAGTATATTGTTACTTCCATTCTTCATTTATTGATTAATATTTTTTTTTTCTTTTTTTTTTAAACGTTGTACTGCTATTGAATGTCTTAACCCCTTAAGCTTTTTATTTGACCCATGTAGCAAGTTTTCAATCAGTGACTCCCGAATCAGATGACTTTAGGGTACTAGATATAGAATATCCCTCAAACCTACTTGCTCGAATCAAACAGGCTACGAGTTAAAACTAACTTTACAACAAAGCTTCTTTGTCCTTCATATCTTTTGATGTGAAACTCAATGCTTTCTTAGGCAAAGAGGTCTGGTTACTCAGCATGAAGTACTTGAAATTTTTTTTTTTGAATATATGAAGAAATATATAGTTACCTTACACAAACCCATAAGAAGTAAACTCTTCTTTGATGCTGTTAGAAAAATTTAAAAATACTTAAAGAAAACTATTTAAATTCTAAACTTAACTCTTTATTGAGTTTTCTTAATACTTGATTCCTCAATATCTCACAAACTCTCTGATCTGTGCATCAATTTTTTTTTAAAAAATGCTTGATTTAACTTAATTTTTAAGTATAATCAGATGCTTAAATACTAAATACTAACTTACTTGAGAACTTAAAAAAAAATTTATTCTCTCCCCCAGCTTAATCAATATTGTCCTCAATGGAGTAGGAAATATGAATGGTGCATGTAAAGAGAAAGAAAAGGAGAGATATCACCTGATCCAGAAGTCTTTTCAAAATTGATTCTCCCCCCAACTTAATCAAGATTATCTTCATATCCCTACAAAAGACACAAAGCAAGACTCGATTATCCTAAATAAAATGCAAAAGAAAGCAAAGGCAAATGCAAAAGAAAGCAAAGCAAAAGAAAAAATTGAAAACTTAAAAATTTGGTTGCCTCCTAGGAAGTGCTAAGTTTACCGTCTTCAGCCAGACCATGCTGATTCTCTCACCTATCCCATATCAAATATTGGATTGATAAATTCTAATGATTTTGGATTACCAATCTTAAGAAGATGGTCTATAATAAATTTTAATATTTTGTTACCAATCTTCAAAAAGTATTTTACATCTCTGTTCTTAATTGTAATAAGATAATTCACAAACCCATTCAAAGACCCTTGTTTGTTGAGAATTTCTCCTATTTGTTCTTCTAAAATGCTTATGAATTGAGTTTTTAGTTTAGGAGTTGAGTTTGAAGTAATGAGTGCTGGAAAGGTGTTACTTGATTTAAAACATATATACTCAGATGTAACTAAGGGCAATTTTAGTTTTGGAGGAGGTGATTTTAAAGTGGAAGAACCGACTTCTGGAGCTGAAGGGAACGGAACTTTCGATGAATATATCTTGGATAACTCATCCGCTCTCTTCTCTTTATCATTTAGATCAGTAATAATTTCGGACTCAGGTTCTTCTATTGGGTTAGTCTCAATACTAACATCTTCTTCAAAATTTATATTTTAGCTAGCATCAGTACTAGCCTCACTCACCTGCTCTTGGTATGAGTCCTTAAGAATTCTATCACTTTTAAGCTCAGAAATTACATTGTCAATTTCAAATTAGAGATTCTTAGGTGAGATATTAGATTGATGACTAGATCCAGGTGGTTGGTGGATAGGTGGGTCATTTTCAAAATTCAGTACTGGTTCGTTTGGCAATTGATCTTGTTCTCTCCTCATGGTAGATTCATTTAATTGATCTATTTATACTTCTAGCTTGGCAAGGGATTGCTGTTGGATCATAATCATTTGTTGAAGTTAGCTAAATCTATCATCGGCTAGATTGGTCTGTTGAGGAGGTGGGTATGAAGGCTGATTGTAATAGGATGGCTGAGTAGGCTGACCTCTATTGTAGGCATAATTTTGGTATTGGGGCCTATTCTGAAAGTTCTGCACAGAAAAAATTTAGGTTTGAACCTGAGTCTGTTGGGGTCTCCAAGAAAAATTAAGGTGGTTCCTCCAATCTTGGTTATATGTATTTAAGAATGGATCATTGACAGGATTGGAGTAACCTTGAGTAGTTTAAACTTGTTCTTGGATGAAAGATGAAAACTGTGCAGCCATGGGACATTCACTCACATGATGGGCCAGGCTAGCATAGATAGAATAAATCTCCTGATAATTAGGTGGTAGTGTGTATTGTGCAAGAGATTGTTGACCTAATGCTAGAAACTGATCAAATTTCTGGACAAGAAGGTCGACTTTATCTAATCTTTGGGCTATTAGGTTCAGATCGGCCTTAGGACTAGAGTCTGTTTGTTTGATCTCAAAAATTCCTACCCACTTTTGGTGAGGGATTGATCTTTTGTAGGAGGATAATGAAGCATGATTGATTGAATTTTCACTCAAAGTTTCAAATAAAGTGTAGGCTTAATCCTCACTTTTACTCATGAATGCACCCCCATAAGATGCATCTACCATCTGTCTGTATTGGTCACCTAAACCCTCATAAAAAGCTTGAACAATTTGCCACTTAGATAAACCATAGTGTAGGCATTTTCTAAGAAGTTCCTTAAGTCTCTCCCATGATTCATGAATTTGTTCTTCTGAAAGCTGAGCAAATCCAATGATGGCTCGTCTCATGGTGTTGGTTCGACCTATGGGATAGAATTTTTTAAGAAACTCGTGCTGCATTTTAGCCCAAGTTTGGATTGGTCTCGCTATTGTGCCAAGCCAGTACTTGACTTTGTCTTTAAGTGAGAAGGAGAATAAGGTCAATCTAAGTGCATCATCAGTAAAATTTTGAATTTTCACTGTGGAATAAATTTCTAAGAACTCATCTAGATGCTTGTAAAGATCTTTATTAGTATTTCCATAGAAAGACAGAAGCATCTGGATTGTGGTCGACTTGATCTCATAGTGGCTTGCAGGGATATCAGGTAAGTGGATACAAGTCGATGGGTTATCGGTGGAAGGAATAAAATATTCCTTCATCTGTCTAGGTGGTTCTCTAGGATTTCTAGCCATTTGATTATCATGTTTAGCATGAATTAACCGTTCAATCTCAGGATTGGGTTCAACTAGGTCAGGATAGAGAGATCTTCTACCTTGCATATACCAGTGCAAACCCTAATATATGATTCAAGTTTTATTTTTGTTTCATTTTTTTTTAAGAGAAAAAAGAGAGAGAAGAAAGAAAAAGCCCTAGACCTAGATACGTAAGGTAGGAAGAATTAGTTGTGGTTTAGTGTTAATTACAATCAAGTTAGCAAACAATTAAACCTAGACACCTATGGGTTTCTTAGACCTAACAGTTCGATGTAGAGTGGCTTAGTTTAGATACAAATTGGGTTTGTTCTCATTTCCTTCAACTAGCCAGATAAGAGGTGGGATCATGGGGGTCCCCTTGTTACTTGCCTTAGACACCAATTAGATTGGCTAGGTAAGCTAACGGAACCAATTAAATTACTACGAGTCCACTTAGGCAGAGCCTTTGTAACTTCTAACCTTAGACACTAGTTTCAGGGGTGAGTCCAAACTTACTTTATACTTGACTTGACCACAATACTCAAACTGAACTCAATTGATCCCAGGGGCCCATGTCTACTTGATTTTAGTTAGGCTAGGGTTAATGTGGGATGCTGGTTGGTTATTTTTGGGCCAAGGGAGGATGATGAAATTCCAACCTTATCTTGTTATGGGTGTTGCCCTTAAATTGATTTGAGATGAATATGCACAACTAATTTCAAACAAGGGATTCTATGCAACTAAATTAGATGCATGAAACTAATAAAATTTAAAAACTTACCTTGTCTCCAGCGATCACCAAAAATAAATCTACAGTGATGAATGCTCCTAAAATTAAGTTTCTACTCTTGTCATATAATTTTTATTAGGTTTATGTAGATAAAATTTAGGTTAATTAAAAAAAATAGTAATTAATACTAAAAAAAAAGTTAAGGCTAGGGTTAGGATTGATCTCACCAACTTAGAAGCTTTCTATCTCTCTTTTTTTTTTTGAATTTTTTTTGTAAAAATATAACAAAGTTAGTAAGCAATAGTCACAAGAAAACCAAAGAAATCAAACATTAAAATTGATGCCTTCTCCGGCAACGGTGCCAAAAATTTGATAGGATCAATATGCTATCATTAGGACACCGTGATTATCAATCAAATTCTGACTTCAATAAAAATTAAAAATATATAGAAAATAGTGAGTCGGATTGAATCCACAAAGAAGGCAAGATTTTGATTTGAAATCTTTGATTTTATAAAATAAAAATAAAATTTTAGAGAAAGTAATTTAAGTCAGAAAATAAAAATTGAAAGTACGAAAAATAAATCGGATACTAAGATCTACTAACTTGATCCTAGCATCTACTTACAATAAAAATAAATAACAAAAATTTAAAAAATATAAAAATAAATTAGTATTAAGATCTATTAATTAGATCCTAGCATCTACGTGCAAAAAAATAAAAGACAGAAATTTAAAGTGCAAGAAAATAAATTTTACATTAATTGAAATTGAAATTCAAGTACAAAAAATTTAAAAGAAATAATAAAATAAAATAAAAATAAAATTGTAACAAGGATCTGAAGTTGACCAGTCAAGCCTCATCAGAAAGATGGTTGATGACCTCTCCATCTGCCGTCGTACTCCATAGAGCGAACCGACTTCTCTCCTTCTTTTCCTTGGGTCCCTAAAGCTATCTAATTTTTTTTTCTATTTTTTTCTACACTTTTTACTTAATTTTTTTGCTCTCAAAGCTTATTCCCGGACCTCCTATTTATAGATGAATTTTTCATAATTGTTTGATAGGAAAAAGAGTCCTAAAACCCTTAAAAATCATATGAATCCCCTTAGGAATATTTCTGGCCATCAGATGGAGCTTGAACCGCCTAGATCTGATCAAAATTCATAGTTTTAATCCAAATCAAAGTTGGATCGAATGTCAGCCGTCCGATTATGTCTGAGATTGATTCTGGACCGTCGGATCGCATAGTTTAACTCCTTATCAAAGTCGAAAGTGATAACAGCCGTTGGATCATGTGATGGATCATTTCTGGACCGTCGGATCGCGCAAAAACCCCTCTTATAAATCGACAATGAATAGCAGCCATTGGATCGATCTTCAGATTAAATCTCAATCGTTGGATCATGCTCAAAATCTTTCTCTCGCTATGAGCCATGCCTGTCGACCACGTAACTATTCCTGTAAACCGTATCCTGGCTCTATGGACCGAGCGACCGGTCCACCGTACATCGAAGGCTATTTTTTTTATTTTTTAAGTTATTTTAGCTCTATTTTTACTCTGATTTTTATCTAAAAAATTGGAAAAAATATGCATTAAATTTTTTAAAATTTTTTTCTTTATTTTGATGCTTAAATTGCTCAATTAAATTAACATCTATTTTTCATAAATATGCTCTAATTTTATATTTTTTAAAAATTATTTAATTTTGTAAAAAAATTAATTTATTAATAAAATTAGGTTTTTGAAAATATTTTAGCACCATAAATTACCAAAAATACTTTCAATAAATACAAAAATATACCATTTATCAAGTCCCACTATACTTGGACTCTATCATTAATGAAGGATTAATTAGTAATTAAATTACTAATTAGTTCAATTTGATTAAGCATTAAAGTTTGGATTAAGTCTGATTGAATTTGATTCAATCAGGTCAAGTCTGATTAGGTTATGAGATGATCTAATCGGTAAGAGAGAAATGATCTTGATTTGATCGGATCTATGGCTCAATTAATTTATTGATTTGATCAAATTTAATTAAGGTTATAAGAGCTTAATTAGATTAGGTTCACCATATTTTATTTGGGTCTAATTAGATTGGGTTTGAAAGAAATCTAATTGGTTAAACCTTAGAGTCCCAAATGAGTAAGACTCTATCTCTTGTACTGCCTAAATTATCTCATGCCTTTTCTCACTGCACAAAATTAGTTTATACAAGATAAAATTAGAAAATAATCTTTTTTTTGTCACTCATTAAGGATAAAAATTGGTTGGTTCTGATTTAAATTCAGATTAGTTTAAATTTCAACTTAAAATTTTATCCATATCCTTCCACACGTTGGTTGCTTTTGAAGGCGTCTATTGTGTATGAGAAAATGAGGTCTTTCCAACTAATTTTTATACCTAATTTTCTCTGATAAGTCTCTCTTTAAGTTAAATAAGGGTGAGAAAAAGTTGGAGTCAAATTAAAATTTAAAAGAGTTTGAATTGCAACAAACTCCAACCCTTATCTTATTTTATCTGGTTTGTGCGACAACCATAAAAAGTGTAGGAACCAGATCTAGGGTTTCAGGGTTAGATCTTGAAACTTTTTCAAGATCATACAGCGGAAGACTAAAATAAATTAAAATTTATTTTCTAAAATCAGAGAATTTCTAGATCTAAGATCCTATTACATGATTATTACATAGCATTAAATCAGAAATTAAAATATATAAATATAACATGAACTACATGTTGATCATATCAACATGTTTGTATACTACATCTAATGTATGTATTAAACAATAGATCAGATCTATTACCTTGCAAGTTAGACATTCTAACCTCATTGATCTAGGCTTAAGGATGATGTTGCAAGCCGCACACACGTCTGACCTCAAGGAGTCATCCACACGAGCCCACGAATCTCGATCAGAAGTCCTGCTTCAGGAAATCAGCACAGTATGCTAGTACTGCGCTGATCCTTTTTTGAAGGTTGATCAGGTGCCTCCTTCTTCTTGATTTGGACTCTTCCAAAGATGAAAAGTAGAAGGAGGAGTTTCAGATCTGAGATGCTCTCAGGAAACTCAAGATGGAGGGAGGAAAGATATGAAAACAAACAACCCTAGAAGAAGACCCTCTTCTTCTTCTCGTTTCTCTCTCTAGACACCCTAACTTGTGTCTTTTATATCTCCACGACCCAAAGGTCTTTCTCTCTGACTTTTGGGTGACCCAAAGGTCTCTCAAATCTATATCTTTTTTAAAAATTTTATGAAGAAACTCATCTTATATAGAGAGATATGATAGAGTCTTTGTCTAGGTCAAATACCTAGTCAAGGCTTATCCAAATATGGCAAGTTAAGGGGCGCCCAACTCTTGAGCACCTCCTCCATATTTTCATGCATGGATCATCAGAAAAGGGTGCACAATGTATACCCTAAAATTCATGAAAATTTTAAAAATAATTTGGATAAATTTGGTGCAAAATTGAAAGAGTTTTGGATTTCTAAAACTCTATCTCATAGAATTCGAAATCCAAACTTATTCCTTTTTTATTTGATCCAAACCACCTTCCATGTAAGAAAGAAGAGAGGAGACCTTTTGTGAACATGGGAGAGACCTGGGAGAGGGCTTTTGCCACACAAAATAAGAGGAGATTGGCATTGAATGAGAGAGAGGGCATGGGGAAGGCTTATGTGGTGCAAGGTGGAATCCTAGTCTTACTAGGATTCTATCTTATGACTTGTTTTAATTTGGTTTCCCAAACCAAATCAAACCAAAATTAGATCAACCAAATTAAAATATGTCTTAACCCAATTAAGAACCTAATTTAATCAGATTAAATTATATTTAAATTTGATTTAATTTTCTAATCAAATTAAAAATTAGATTGACCCAAGTCCTAGTTGAACTAAGACTAGTTTTTCCTTGCACTTGGCATATCCAATAAACCAATTGAACTTGATCCAATCAAGTCCAAACTAAATATAATTAAATTATATTTAATTAAACTTAATCTCAGCCCATTGGCTTAATCAAATTAAGCCAATTAGCAATCGAATTGCTAATCGATCCTCCTGCAACACTTGTACTGGGTTAAATATCAATCGTATTGATCATTTAGCCCTAGAACGATTCTTAATCATTGATCAACCATCCGATCGGATTATGAACTCTAATGTGTGTGACCTCATAGGTCTGAACCTAAGTCGGTAGCATAGAAATAAATTTCTATACCAATCGAAGTGACCATCTAGTAATGGTACTCGACGATCGGATAGGTCGAATGTATAGAACAACATCCTTAGAATCCATACGGATATAGTTTTCATATAATTCATCCCCTTGACCAAAATGATCATAGGACACCCCAGAGTTTAATTCTCAACTCTGATCAGGTTGTCCACATTGTATTTCAAAATATCAAATCCATTTGATGTATTATCCTGGCCAAGATTTTGCTAAATTGAAATACAGTGACTCATTCTTCTCCAACTCTTGGAGTGGTCAATCCCATCTCGATCACACTCTGACTTTGCAAGTACTTGACTGTGCCCAGAAGCCTTCCATTCCTGAATTAGAAATTCAGTTAGTCCAGTATCAAAGCACAGTGAGTTGCTTGCAAGTCACTGAGGCGATCTCAGGTCTAAGGAATACTTATACCTATATCCCATCAAAGACATTCTCGACAGCAGAATGCTCTGGAATTGGTCACGTTCCATGACGATGTACCCTTATATCTCACCTGTATGCCATACCAGTGTCTCCACACTCCTTGGTTAAGAGGACAACCAACCCATATGGCCTACAGCGACCTATGCTCGATAGAAGCTGTCGTCCTTATTAACAGCTTATCATTTGGTCGTGAACAGTTTTAAGGACTAATCGATAAATCCTCTCTTTATCGAACTTAAATAGTCCTAAGGACTTCATCATAACAACAGAGTTCATTAGAAGATGAAAGCTTATGATGAAGATGCCAAATATATTTTATTTAATAACAAATAAATTACAATACTTGGTTGCTCAACCATCAACAGCTTGACGATTGGCTTTTTGGGATACATTTCCCAACAACTCCTATTTGTCCTAAAGCCACTCGGCACAGTATCTAATACCCATCTTCGACTTGTGGTTGTCGAACTCCTTTATCGCCAGGACTTTAGTGAAGGGGTCGGCCAAGTTCTCCTTTTCATCGATCTTCTGAAGGTCGATGTCACCTCGATCCACGATCTCCCAGACCAGGTGAAAGCGGTGCAAGATGTGCTTCGTCCGCTGATGTGCTTTGGGTTCCTTCGCCTGAGCTATGGCACCAGTGCTGTCGCAGTAGAGCAGGACTGAACCATTGAGGGAGGGTGCTACTCCGAGCTCAATGATGGATTTCTTCAGCCACACAGCTTCCTTCGTGGTATCCGATGCTGTGATGTACTCCGCTTCACAAACAGAGTCTGCCACAGTATGCTGCTTGGAACTCTTCCAGCAGATGACTCCACCATTCAGAGTAAAGATACAACCCGACATGCTCCTGCTGTCATCATGGTCAGATTGGAAGCTGGAGTCTGTGAACCCCACAAGTTTCAGATCTGACTCGCCATAAACCAACCATTGGTCCTTAGTATTTTTCAAATACTTAAAGATGGCTTTAACCACTTTCCAGTGATTTTCTCCAGGATCAGATTGGTATCTACTCACTACTCTTAGTGAGTATGCCACATCTGGTCTTGTACATGTCATGGCGTATATGATAGATCCCTTGGCTGAAGCATATGGGACTCTACTCATACGCTCTCTCTCTTCAGGAGTTGTCGGACAATCCTTCTTAGAGAGAGAAATTTCTTGGCCTATCGGTAGATAGCCCTTCTTGGAATTCTCCATGCTGAACCTCTTCAGCACAGTGTCTATATACATGGACTGGGATAACTCAAGCATCCTTTTAGATCTATCCATATAGATCTTCATCCCTAGGATGTAGGATGCTTCACCCAAGTCCTTCATGGAGAACTGTGATGACAACCAAACTTTTATTCCCTGTAGTGCGGGGATGTCATTTCCGATTAAGAGAATATCATCCACGTACAAGATAAGGAATACCACAACTGGACCATTTGCCCATTTATAGATGCAAGGCTCTTCTCCATTCTTAATGAAGCCATACGTTTTGATCACCTTATCAAAATGTATGTTCCAACTCCGAGAAGCTTGCTTCAATCCATAAATGGATCTCTGAAGCTTGCACACCTTGGACTCATCTGTGGATGTAAACCCCTCAGGTTGTATCATATACACCTCTTCGGTCAGCTCTCCATTCAGGAAAGCTGTCTTTACATCCATCTGTCAGATCTCATAATCCAGATGGGCAGCTATTGCAAGCATTATCCGAATGGATTTGAGCATTACCACAGGAGAAAATATCTCGTCATAGTCAATACCATAACATTGACGATACCCCTTGGCGACCAGACGGGCTTTATAGGTCTCCACCTTTCCGTCTGCGCCCCTCTTCCTTTTGAAGACCCATTTACACCCAATGGGTTTAACCCCTTCAGGTGGGTCAACCAATGTCCATACATCGTTGACCTTCATGGACTCCATTTCGAATTTCATGGCTTCAAGCCATTTTTCGGAATCAGGTCTCTGCATTGCATCCATATAGATGATCGGATCCTCATTATTCTCATCAAGTTCGATGGGATCACCGTCCCGGATCAAGAAATCGTAGTATCTGTCCGGCTGACGCGGTACTCTACCGGATCGCCTTAATGGTGCAGGTACATTGGGCTCTGGATATGATCTAATCATATCAGACTCAGGTTTAGCTATTGGTGTCGGTCCTTCTACCTGTTGAACTCCATCAAGTTCAACCTTAGAGGCAATGGTTCCTTCACCAAGGAACTCCTTTTCGAAAAAAATTGCCTTAAGGCTGACGAATACCTTTTGTTCATCAGCATGGTAGAAAAAATATCCTTTTGTCTCTTTGGGGTACCCTATGAATGAGCATTTGTCAGACCTAGGTCCAAGTTTATCTGTGACTAATCGTTTGACATAGGTCGGGCACCCCCAGACCCTAAGATGTGAAAGTGCTGGCTTACGTCCCGTCTATATCTCATATGGAGTCTTAATTACAGACTTACTTGGAATCCTATTTAACAGATAACAGGCTGATTCGAGTGCATATCCCCAGAAGGATATTAGCAAGCTAGCAAAAACCCATCACGGATCGGACCATATCTAACAGAGTCCGATTCCTCCTTTCAGACACACCATTATGCTGTGGTGTTCCTGGAGGAGTCCATTGGGAGAGAATTCTATTCTCTCCTAGATATGTGAGAAATTCACTAGAAAGGTATTCTCCTCCTCGATCAGATCGAAGAGTTTTAATACTCTTTTCAGTTTATTTTTCTACTTCACTTCAGAATCGTTTGAACATTTCAAATGAATATGACTTATGTTTCATCAGATAGACATATCCATATCGGGATAGGTCATCCGTGAAAGTTATGAAGTAAAAATATCCACCTCTAGCACTGGTGCTCATGGGCCCGCATACATCAGTATGTACTAGGCCCAAGAGCTCAGTAGCTCTCTCATCTTTTCTAGTAAAAAGTGACTTGGTCATTTTACCAAGAAGACAGAATTCACAGGTTGGAAGTGATTCACAATCACTGACTTCAAAAATTTTCTCTTGAGTCAATCTGTTTATTCTATTCTTGTTTATATGACCTAGCCTACAGTGCCATAAGTAGATATCTGACACACTATCTAATCTAGGGTGTTTGCCAGTAGAATAGACTCTTATCGGGCTTGATCTTCTTGGTCTGGCCCTGCACTGATGTCCCAGCCTGAACATACACCTTCTTCACTTTTTTCTTCTTATTCTTCTTCCCTTTCTTAAAAGGTCGAGAACCAGAAGACGAACCTCCAACTAAGTTCTCCGACTCCATATGGAGTTGGTGATCTTTCTCAAAGTTCTGAAGCAACCCCAGTAATCCGTGGTAGTTTACTTCAGGCTTTGTCATTCTATAATGAGTGAGGAATGGGAGATAAGACTTGGGAAGCGAGTTCAGTATTGCATCTTTCCCAAGCTGCTCATGTAAGGGAAAGCCGAGCTTGCTCAATCGTTCCATCAGCTCGATCATGTACAATACATGATCAGTGACAGATGTCACCATCCCGTATTTTGGTGTTGAAGATGGCACAACTAGTCTTGTGCCTTTTCACGTCATCGGGTGTGCCAAAGGCATCCTCCAACACTTGAAGCATGTCCTTTGGCTGAGCCATCTCGAATCTATGACTGAACTCGTCGCTGGTGGCAGCCAGCATGATACAGCGCACCGTGGTTCGGTCACTGAGCCACTTCTGATAAGTGTCTCTGACTGTTCCACATGTATTGACAGCTGGCTCCTCAGGTGTAGGATTCATTATCACATATAGGATCCGTTCATGCTCTAGGACTATCTTCAACTTTCGGTACCAGCTACCGAAGTTGGGTCCCACCAACTTATCATTGTCCAACAATGATCAGAGCGATAGGGAAGTGGCCATATTTGCACAAAGGAGAACCATAACCTAATTAGTAATTGATTCATTAAACCTAAAGATTTGGACTTTAATCAAAAAGTTTCTCCCACTATTTTATTCGAATTGGTAGCCTCTACCTCCAATTCAAGGAATTACCCTAATTCCTTAGTGGATACTAGAATCCACTTAGACTGCACACAAGCCCAACTTTGGTTGGCCAACCCATGTACATCTAAGGGTAGGTTCATAACCAATTGTTTCTCTAAATAATTTCTAGTAATTTTAATTTTGCCCCAGAAACCTAATCAGTAAGCTTAGGCCTCCACTGTAAGGATCTGGTTAGGTCCAACCATTTACATGATCATACTTGGTGTATCTAACCAACGAATGACTAAGTCCAACTTTGGTTGGCTCACCTAACCACCATTAGAGAGACACTTCCAAGTCATCATATGATGAGTGATAATTTCATTAGTCAACAAGCATCAGGCCTTTGGGTCTGCAATGATTATTGAGTTAATGGACTCATTATCAAACACTTTAATGGGAGGCTATGACTTAGTTATCTCTATAACTTTATCATTTTAAAAATCTAATAATTTTAGAAGATTTAAATAATATAGAAGATGAGGTCAGATGAACCAGCTTATCATGATCCTCCCACTGGCTTCACCAAGTCAGCTTAAGGGAGACTATTAAAAGGGCTGGTCTAGGAGCACCTAAATCAGTCACACTGATTTACCTAGCTGACATGGATCAACTCGAATAGTCAAGTGATCCGATCAAAATATAATTTCACCAAGAGGCCAGGTAAGTTCGATCAGTAGGAGGGTCTGCCAATGCTTGCCTTAGACACCATCAGAAATGGTCAGGTAAGCGGGCTCTCAATTAAAAACCACCGGTCTGATTTACCTTAGACACCAACTGGTTTAATTAGTTTCGATTAGATCAATCTAACAGTTCGTGCTAGACCGCTTAGCCAAGAATCAAGTCCATTTGGTTCTTATTAAAGACATGGACTTGACCAACTACAACTATTGTAATTGATCTAGAGAATCCTTGACCTAATCTAAGACAACAATTGATTAGATTTAGTCAATTCTTTAATTAAGTCCATCTTCAATCTAACCATAGGTCTAACCCAATTAATGGACCTAATTCCCACTAACCCATAAACCCAATGTGTTATGGTTTGTGTCTTAGGTTCTTCAATTCACAATCCTAGAACCTAATCAAACAACTTCTTAATTCTTAATTAAGTTTTGGGCTGAGGGTTGGGTTCGATTTTTTAAAAAATAATTTTTATATTTATAAAATAATTTTATAATATGATTCTACCAACCATATTGCATGTTTGATTCATAATCAAGATACAAGTGAAATAAATATGAAACTACTTTAGATGTAATCTAAACATGTTCATGTAATTGAAACAATTTCAACTTTAAATAATTTTTTTGCATAAAAATTATTAACAAAAAGATTTTATTTCAGATTTAAATATTTTTTAAATTTAATAAATCATAAATTTAATCTAGATCATATCTAATAAATTTATGATTAAAGATAAATCTACACAAACTAGGATAACATTTGCACTGTAAGGGGTAAACCTTACAGCAGGACAACCTTGCAGTTTGTGATTGATCTAAAATTTTAATTTTAGATTTAATAATCAGATTATAAATTAGATCTAATCTAAAAAATAATCTAAGCATGTATAAATAATCATGTAATAAAGAACCTGGGCTCTGATACCAATTGTAGGAAACAGATCTAGGGTTTCAGGGTTAGATCTTGAAATTTTTTCAAGATCATACAGCGAAAGACTAAAATAAATCAAAATTTATTTTTTAAAACCAGATAATTCCTAGATCTAAGATCCTATTACATGATTATTACATAGTATTAAATTAAAAATTAAAATATATAAATATAACAGAACTACATGTTGATCATATCAACATGTTTCTATACTACATCTAATGTATGTATTAAATAATAGATCAGATCTATTACCTTGCAAGTTAGACGTTCTAACCTCGCTGATCCGGACTTAAGAATGATGTTGCAAGCTGTACATACATCCGGCCTCTAGGAGACATCCACACGAGCCCACGAATCTCGATCAGAAGTCCTGCTTCAGGAAATCAGCACAGTATGCTAGTACTGCGCTGATCCTTCTTTGATGGTTGATCAGGTGCCTCCTTCTTGATTTGGACTCTTTCAAAGATGAAAAGTAGAAGAAGGAGTTTCAGATCTGAGACACTCTCAGAAAACTCAAGATGGAGGGAGAAAAGATATGAAAACAAACAACCCTAGAAGAAGACCCTCTTCTTCTCGTTTCTCTCTCTAGACACCCAACTTGTGTCTTTTATATCTCCATGATCTAAAGGTTTTTCTCTTTAATTTTTGGGTGGCCCAAAGGTCTCTCAAATATCTATCTTCTTCAAAACTTTTATAGAAAAACTCATCTTATATAGAGAGATATGATAGAGTCTTTGTCTAGGTCAAATACCTAGTCAAGGCTTATCCAAACATGGCAAGTTAAGGGGCGCCCAACTCTTGAGCACCTCCTCCATATTTTCATGCATGGATCACCAGAAAAGGGTGCACAATATGTACCTTAAAATTTATAAAAATTTTAAAAAAAATTTGGATAAATTCGGTGCAAAATTGAAAGAGTTTTGGATTTCTAAAACTCTATCTCATAGAATTCGAAATCCAAACTTATTCCTTTTTGATTTGATCCAAACCACCTTCCATGTAAGAAAGAAGAGAGGAGACCTTTTGTGAATGTGGGAGAGACCTGGGAGAGAGCTTTTGTCACACAAAATAAGAGGAGATTGGCGTTGAATGAGAGAGAGGGCGTGGGGAAGGCTTATGTGGTGCAAGGTGGAATCCTAGTCTTACTAGGATTCTATCTTATGACTTGTTTTAATTTGATTTTCCAAATCAAATCAAACCAAAATTAGATCAACTCAATTAAAATAGATCTTAATCCAATTAAAAACTTAATTTAATCAGATTAAATTAGATTTAAATCTGATTTAATTTTTTAATCAAATTAGAAATTAGATTGACCCAAGTCCTAGTTGAACTAGGACTAGTTTTTTCTTGCACTTGGCTTATCCAATAAGCCAATTGGACTTGATCTAATCAAGCTCAAACTAAATTTAATTAAATTATATTTAATTAGACTTAATCTCAGCCCATTGACTTAATCAAATTAAGCCAATTAGCAATCGAATTGCTAATCGATCCTCCTGCAACACTTGTACTGGGTTAAATGTCAATCGTATTGATCATTTAGCCCTAGAACGATTCTTAATCGTTGATCAACCATCCGATTGGATCATGAACTCTAATGTGTATGACCTCATAGGTCCGAACCTAAGTCGGTAGTACAGAAATAAATTTTTGTACCAATCGAAGTGACCATCTAGCAATGGTACCCGACGACCGGATAGGTCGAATGTATAGAACAACATCCTTAGAACCCATGCAGATATAGTTTTCATATAATTCATCTCCTTGACCAAAATGATCATAGGACACCCCAGAGTTTAACTGTCAACTCTGATCAGGTTGTCCACATTGTTTTTCAAAAAATCAAATCCATCTGATGGATTATCCTGGCCAAGGTTTTGCTAAATTGAAATACAGTGACTCATTCTTCTCCAACTCTTAGAGTGGTCAATCCCATCTCGATCACACTCTGACTTCACAAGTACTTGACTATGCCCAGAAGCCTTCTATCCCTGAATTAGAAATTCAGTTAGTCAAATATCAAAGCACAGTGAGTTGCTTGCAAGTCACTAAGGCGATCTCAGGTCTAAGGGACACTTATACCTATATCCCATCAAAGACATTCTCGACAGCAGAATGCTCTGGAGTTGGTCATGTTCAATGATGATGTACCCTTACATCTCATCTGTATGCCATATCAGTGTCTCCACACTCCTTGGTTAAGAGGACAACCAACCCATATGGCCTACAGCGACGTATGCTCGATAGAAGCTGTCGTCTTTATTAACAGCTTATCATTTGGTCGTGAACAGTTTTAAGGACTAATCGATAAATCCTCTCTTTATCGAACTTAAATAGTCCTAAGGACTTCATCATAACAACGGAGTTTATTAGAAGATGAAAGCTTATGATGAAGATGCCAAATATATTTATTTATTAACAAATCAATTACAATACTTGGTTGCTCAACCGTCAACAGCTTGACGATTGACTTTTTGGGACATATTTCCTAACAAAAAGGCCATAATTTTATTAGCCAAAAGAAGAAAGCTCTTCACCATGAGATACCAGAGAAAAAGAGGGTCAAAAATATTTCTTTAAGATGTGAGGATTGGATGGATTTCCTTCCTCCTTGGCATGAACAAAAGAGGAGACCGTTCTCCTCTTGGGTAAGAGACCTAAAACTGTTCTAGGTTTTTGGGTGAGAGAAAAACTAAAGAGAAGAGAGTCTTCATATAAATTTTCTCTACCATTCAGTATCTTTCTCTGATCCATCTTCGATATCGAAAAAGTTTGAAGTGATCGAAGAAGAAAATCAAGTTAGATCTGCCATCAAAAGCGGACTATGCAAGCTAGTACTCCCACAGAGGGCTGATCAGTCTGAGAGGCTTCGTGTGGACCATCCGTAGAGGTCAGATACTTGTGCGACTTCTTGGTATCAGTGAGAGCTTCATACCATGCTTACCAGCAGTGGAGATCATCAACCCATGAAAAGATGATGAGTTTTTAACTCTATCGATAAAATCTAAAGGTTAGATCAAATTTAGGACATCGATGTGATCGATGCAGTTTTTTATTTTATTTTAGATTTTATATATAAATTTTTTATATCATGAATCCTTAATGATAGTTTACATCTGATCTAAGATATATTTAGAAGATTAAAATATTTAATTTTTTATTATTTCACTGTAAAATTTTAAAAATACATGCTTCGAACTATCCATTTTTCCTTCAAATGGTATTAGAGCAAGATTTCTTATGACATAAATTTTTTACATATAATCTGATTTTAATTATTTAGATTAGATCTAAATAATTAATTTTAAATATGAGTAGTATAGTAATCTGATTGGATAGATTCTCATAGCCGTCTGGTCATAGGAGAAATCAAAATTTTACTATCCTATTTATCCATTTGATGGGATCTTCTATAGCATATAGGGGTGTTGCGTGGTCTTTTCCATAATGATGAACAATAAAAAAAATTTTAAAATTTTATTTTAGATCTAAAATAATGTATATTAGCTCTAAAATTAAAGTTTTGATTATTAGATGATTGATTGTAAAAATATTTTTTAAAATTAAAAATTATTTTCAAACACCGAATCTGAACCCATATTAGTCCAAAACTTAATTGAGAATTAAGCGATCTAGATTTGAGAATCAAAGATCTAAGGTATTAATTTCATAACTCATGGGTTCATGGGTTAGCTCGAGTCAAGTCCATTTAACTGGATTAGATCTAGGGTTAGAAATCATTGATAATGGACCATGTTATTAATTGAACAAATCTAATTAAAAGTTAATTCTGATTGGGTCAATTTTTTCTCTTAATCAATTTTAATAGTTGTAGTTAATCAAGTCCATGTCTTTGATTAGATCAATATGGACTTTGATCATAGCTCCATGGTCGAATCTAAATCTATAAGTTGATCAAATTAAAAATGACTAACCAATTAGTGTCTAAGGTAAGTATGACAGCTTTGATCGATAGTCATTAATTGGAAGCTACTCGCATAAATTGAGTCTATATCGAGTTAATGGCATATCCCTCCCATTAATCTCATTTACCTGGCCAACATGGTGAATCATGTTTTGATTAGATCACTTAATGATTGGAGTTGACCCATGCTAACTAGAAAATCAATATGACTCATTTAGATGTCTCTAGTTCAACTTATCTTGAGTCCTCTTTATGACTTGAAGAAGTCAGTAGAAGGATTCATGACTGATTGGATAGACCAACTTATGTCTGATCTTCTTAAATCTGACTTGGTGAAGTCAGTGAGAGGATTAAGATTAACTGGTCAAGTCTCATCTCATCTCTCAATTTAACTAATTAAATCTTCTAAAATTATTAGGTCCCTAAAATAAAATAGTTATGGCGATAACTAGATCATAGCCACCCATTAAGTTGGGTGATAATGAATCCAATGGTTTAGATAATCATTGGAGGCACCACACGCCTGGAGCTCATCTGGCTGTCGGAATTATCATTCATAATATGTTGTTTTAGTTGTATCTTTCTGATGATGGTCAAGTTGGTCGAGTCACATTCGGGTCTGGTCACTTGTTTGTTAGATACACTAAATTCTAGTATGTTAATGGTTGGACCTAACCAGAATCTTCAGTAGAGGTGCCACATGCCTGCTGAAGAGGTGTCTGGAGCAAAATTGAAAATTAAAAATTATTTGATGAAATAATTGGTTAAGAACCTATCCGTGGGTACACAAAGGTTGGTCGAGCCACACTCGAGTCTATGTGCAGTCTATGTGGATTCTAGTACCCACTAAAAAATTAGTATAATTCTTCAAATTGAAGGTAGAGGCTATCAATTCGAATAAAATAATAGAAGAATCTTTAGACTAAAATTTATATCTATAGGCTTAATCAATTCATATGCTAATTAGGTTCTAATTTTTTTTTGCAGTTATGGCCACCACCTTGTCACTCCGATCACTATTAGATAGTGATAAATTGATGGGATCAAATTTCGATAGTTGGTATCGAAAGCTCAAAATAGTTTTGGAGCACAAACGGATCTTGTATGTATTGACAGATCCGACATCTGAGGAGCCAGCTTCGAATGCGTATAGCACGGTCAGAGACACTTATCAAAAGTAGCTCAACGATCGAACTACGGTTCGTTGTATTATACTGACGATGATGAATGATGAGAATGCTTAGCCACAGAACATGCTGTAAATGTTGAACGAGTTCTTTGGCACATCCGACGATGTTGAGAGGCATAAGACTAGTTGTGCCATCTTCAATGCTTGAATGAGGAAAGGAGCATCAGTCACTGATCATGTATTGTACATGATCGAGATGATTGAGCACCCAAGCAAGCTCGACTTTTTTCTGCATAAATAGTTGGGGAAAGATGCTATTCTGAACTCTTTGTCCAAGTCCTATCTTCTTTTTTTTACTCATTTTTGAATGACAAAACCTGCAGTTAACTACCATGGTTGGCTGGGGGTACTGCAAAACTTTAAGAAGGATCACCAGCTCCAAAAGAAGTCGGTGAATGTTGTGGGAGGGTCTTCTTCTGGACGTCGATTCTTTAAGAAAGAAAAGAAGAACAAGAAAAATAAAAAAAGGGTATAAAGTATTGGGGTACCCAAGCTCAGTCAGACCAAGAAATCCAAGTCCGACCAGAGTCAGACGGAATACTTCTACTGCAAAAAGTAAAGGCACTGTAAAAAAAATTATCCTCAATTTATTACCTCCCTAGATCCAAACAAATTGAAAAAGAAGCAAGTTGTTGCTGGACAAAGTAATTATATGATAACACTTTGTAATTTCTCAATTTGTGATTCTACTATCTAGGTATTAGATATCAAAAGCCCTTTTAATATTTGCAATTCGTTGCAGGGTCTGCAGGTCAATAGGAGATTTGAAAAAGATGAAAGATTTCTTAATGTTAGAGATGGAAGATCAGTTTCAGTTCTAGCGTTAGGGACTATTAAGCTTGTATTCAAGTCTAATATAATTGTTCTAAGTGAATGTCACTTTTGTCCTTCCTTTTTATTGAATATTATTTCTGTAGACCTTTTGGCCATGTATGATTATGAAATTTTTATAAAAAAATAATTTTAATATCATTATGAATGATGTTAATGTGATGAATGGATAACTGAACAATGGTATTTACATATTATCACAACGTGTTAGTGTAATGTATACATCCAACAAATATCCTATAATTAGTGATGTCTCCGATATCTATCTTTGGCATTGTAGGTTAGGCCATGTTAACAAGAACAGAATAAATAGGTTGACACAAGAGAGAATCCTCGAAGTCAGTAATTATGAATCACTCCCAATCTGTGAGTCCTATCTTCTTGAAAAAATGATCAAATCACCTTTTACTGAAAAAAGTGAGTGAGCTAGTGAAGTTCTAAGTCTGATACATACTAATATATGTGGATCTATAAACACTAGTGCCAGAGATGGATATTATTATTTCATTACATTTACAGATGACCTATCGAGGTATGGGCACGTTTACTTAATGACACATAAGTCAGAATCATTTGAAATGTTCAAATAATTTCATAATGAAGTAGAGAAATAAACTGGAAAGAGTATTAAAACTCTTCGATCTGACTGAAAAGGAGAATATCTTTCTAGTGAGTTTCTGATATATTTAAAAGAAAATGAGATTCTCTCACAATG
>NC_025997.2:105001408-105170074 GCF_000442705.2 Elaeis guineensis | reverse complement strand
TATAAGTAAAAGATGATTCCATTAAAACATAATTGTTTCAATACATAGTTCATTTATAAAAATCAACCAGCTAATTGTCAATACATGGCCCCAATACAGATCCTAGAACAAGACACTAACACCTAGGATCTAGTAATGATCAAGACAAGTCATGGATCGGAGTCATCAGATATGGTATGAGAAGCTGATGGATCAGAAGTGCGTCCTCTACCCCGTCTGCCTCTGGCACGAGCAGGAGAGCGAGATGAACTGGGTGGCTGAGACGCTGAGATGCTAAGGACTGAACAGAAAGGGTGAGTCTGATGAATCAAGTACGTTCAGTGCTCTGGAAACAGATTGAAGTAGAGCAGTGAACTGAGTGGTAGCATGCTCACTCGATCCTCGGATCTCTTTCCTCAGTAACTCATATCCACCTTCTAGTGCTCCTCTGAGCCTGCCAGCCTCTGCAGTGAGGTCTGTGACCTCAATAGTTGACTCCTGTGGCTTGGGATGGGCCAAAGCAAGGACTTGCCCCTGCAAGTCAAGAACTCTGCCAGTCAGTCTCCAGACTGTGTCCTCAAGCTGCTGGATCCGGATGGACTGATCTGATATCATCTGAAACACAGTGGAGATGTGGGGAGTAATGGTCTGATCAGAAGAGTGGCTCCAGGTGCAAAAGAAGTACTACTCCACTGGCTAGACAGCAAAGAAGCCACACGCTGTGATATATGCTCGATCTGATCGTCAGCCAGTCTGAACTCTGAATGAGGTGCTCTGCTCTCTGGCTGATACACTGGTGTGGGCATCCTAGTAAACTCTGAAGGGCCAGCCTCTGTATCAGGAATGAACTGGATATCTGGTGATGCTGCCCTGAAGTCATGTACAGGAGAAGATGGACCTTCTTCTTCTACTCTGCCTTCAGTTCTGTCTTCAGCTCTTTTTCAGCTCTATCCTCAGCTCTTTCTTCAGAGCCCTTGATCCAACCACCATCAGTCTTTGTAAATCCCATTCGTGCAGACTGTGATGGTTGAAAGTGTCCACATGAGATAGCTTGGTAGGTGCCTCCCCTCACAGCTAACTCCAACCTCCTAAATACTCTAGTAAGGGCCATACCATAAGGTAAGTGTGCCTTGGATCTGTTCAAAGTTCTCTCATGGCCTCTATCATAAGTGCAGGAGGTTCAGGGGGGTCTGAGTGATGACATGAAACATGATACATACATCTCTGCCAGACAGTAGATCATGCCTACCACTCCTAGGAAAGAAGAGCTTCATTATCATCTGATGCAGGATCCTCATCTCAATTGATAAAATCTTTGCTTCCAATTTATTTAAACTTCCTGAATAAGTTTCTCCTAGAATAATTCTGATCCCCTCTTCTTTTACTGGAAGTTCCATATAAGAATAACCTTCACTAGGCAAATGTAATATTTCTCCCAATATCCTAGAATCCAAGCAGATATCAATTCCCTTGACTGTTGAAGTCACTGACCCATTTTCATAATGTAGATTCTGGTAAAACTCTCTAACTAGGTCAACATAGGTGACTTCCTTAAGGAAGCAGTAGAAATCCCATCCTTGGTTTTTAATCTTACTTGCAAAAGTAAAACCTTCTTTCTCAAAGAACCGAAAATCTATATTCTTTCCGATTTCTACTTTTCTATCAGAAAGAGGGTTCTACTGGGCTTATGGAGGATTGAGGGGACCTTGAGCAGATACTGAAGCTGGAGTAGTGGAAGTCTGACCAGTTTGCTTTTCATTCGGACAATTTCTTCAGGCTCATGGATTGACTTTCTTCTTTGGGGAAGTTTCATCTTCGGAGCCATATTCATATAGTAGTAGGCAAGGAGACTTGAATTGAGTGGAGGAGGGGATCACAAGAGAGTAAAGAGAGATTTTGGTAGAGAAAAGAAGTGGATTTGAGAAGATCGGTGAAGTGCTAGGCACGTTCCACCACGCCAAACAATGCGAGAAAGCACAAAAAATCCCTTTCCAAGGTACGATTTTTGGTGGAGAGGAGGAGGGAGAAGTGCTTCGAATTGGATCCTTGAATTTGGAGCAAAAGAATTGGAGAAGTCGGCTTTTGGAAGGAGGACATGAGAAGATGAGTCGTCTCACGAACAGGTCCCTTATAAAAAATAATGAACCCGTTGGAAGTTGGTGGGATTTACAAGTTTGCCATTGAGTCGACTCATGGGGGTCGACTCATGAAGTTCAGAAATTCAAAAAAAATATGAATAAATTCTAGAAAAATTCAAAATTTTGGTAGAAGGAGTTTTGCTCAAAGATAAGTTTTTAGAATGATAAACTTGAGCTTTTGGGACCATGGTAAATGATGAAAATTGAGCTCTATGAATATTTGACATCAATTCTTGAGAATTGAGAAATTTAGGCATATGGATCTAGAATTCCTAGATTTCTCCTAATTTCACAGAATCTATCCTCACTAAGGGCCTTTGTAAAATATCAGCTAATTGACTTTCAGTGCAAACATATTCAAGAATAATATTTTATTTTGAACATGTTCTCTTATAAAATGATGTCTTATTTCAATATGTTTGGATCTTGAGTGTTGAATTGGGATTTTTAGATAGATTTATGCACTTGTGTTGTCACATCTTATTGATGTTTCATTAAGTTTGATTTCAAAGTCTTTGAGTTGTTGCTTAATCCACAAGATTTGAGCACAACAACTTCCGACTGCAATGTATTCGGCCTCAGCCGTAGACAGTGCCACCGAATTTTGTTTCTTGCTAAACCATGAGATTAGGTTAACTCCAAGAAATTGGCAAGTTCCACTTGTGCTTTTTCTATCTAATTTACATCCAGCAAAATCAGGCATCTGAATATCCTAATAAATTAATTTGTGAGTCCTTAGAGTACCATAACCCTAGAGTTTGAGTACCATTTAAGTATCTAAGGATTCTTTTAACAGCATTCAAATGATATTCTTTAGGATTAGATTGATATCTAGCACATAAACAAACACTAAACATGATATCAGGCTTACTTGCAGTTAAATATAATAATGAGCCGATCATACCTCTGTAGTATTTAAGTCTACACATTTACCTTCATCATCCTTGTCAAGCTTACATGAGGACTCATTGGTGTGCCAATTGGTTTGCAGTTCTCCATTCCAAATCTTTTGAGTAGTTCCTTGGTGTACTTGCTTTGGGTGATGGAGATTTCCTCTTTTGATTGTTTGATTTGGAGTCCGAGAAGAAGGTGAGTTCTCCCATCATGCTCATCTCGAACTCCCCCTGCATAAGCTTAGCAAAGTCTTGACAAAGGGATTCATTAGTAGACCCAAAAATTATGTCATCAACATAAATTTGTATAATTAGCATATCATTTTGATTTCTTTAATAAAGAGGGTTGTATCTACATTACCTCTTGAAAAACCATTATTTAGTAGAAATTGCTTAGTCTATCATACCATGCTCTAGGTGCTTGTTTTAATCCATATAAAGCTTTATTTAATCTAAAGACATGATTAGGAAAAAGCATGATTTTCAAATCCAGGGGTTGTTCTATATATACTTCTTCAGCAATATATCCATTTAAAAATGCACTTTAACATCCATTTGAAATAACTTGAATTTCATAAAGCAAGCATATGCAAGTAGAAGTCTAATAGCTTCTAATCTAGCAACAGGTGCAAAGGTTTCATCAAAATCAATTCCTCTTCTTGATTATATCCCTTAGCAACCAGTCTTGCTTTATTTCTAATTACATTTCCATGCTCATCTAATTTGTTTCTAAAGACCCATTTTGTGCCAATTATTGAATAATTTTTAGGTCTTGCTACTAAGGTCCAAACATTATTTCTTTCAAATTGATTAAGTTCCTCTTGCATTGCATTAATCCAATTATGATCATTTTCAGCTTCTTCAAAAGTTTTAGGTTCAAGATGAGATACAAAAGCACAATGATTAACTACATCTCTAAGTGAAGAACGGGTTTTTACCCCATGCATAGGATCACCAATAATTAACTCCTTATGGTGGTTGTGAACATACCTCCATTCCTTGGGTAGGTCATTTATACCTTGAGGTTGTTCTTGAATTTCTTCACCTCTCTCATCTTGTTTGTCTTCTTGATCCTTGTCTTCTGGAGTTGCTGAATCTTTCAGAGTGATCTCCTTCATACCTTCTATTAGTAAATCTGCATCATCAACACCCTCATTCTTCCTTGAAGGAAGATCGTTAGATTCATCAAAAATAACATGTATGGACTCCTCAACTACTAAAGTTCTTTTGTTGAAAATTCTAAATGCTTTACTAGTGGAGGAGTAACCTAGAAAGATTGCTTCATCTGATTTTGCATCAAATTTACCAAGTTTTTCTTTGCCATTATTTAATACAAAACATCGGCAACCAAAGACATGAAAATATGCAATATTTGGTTTTCTTCCTTTCCAAAGTTCATAGGGGGTTTTCTTTGAAAATTATCTAATTAAAGCACGATTTAAAATGTAACATGCTGTGTTAATTGCTTCCGCCCAAAAATATCTTGGAAGGTTGCTTTCACAAAGCATGGTACGGGCCATTTCTTCTAAGGTTTTGTTTTTCCTTTCAACTATCCCATTTTGTTGGGGTGTCCTAGGAGCAGAGAAGTTATGGCCAATTCTATTTTCATCACAAAAATTTTCAAAATCTTGATTTTCAAATTCAGTTCCATGATCACTTCTAATATTTTGAATTGTAAACCCTTTTTCATTAGTGACTTTTCGATGAAATTTAGTGAAAATATGAAAAGTTTCATTTTTGTGTGCCAAAAAGAAAACTCAAGTAAAACGAGAGTAATCATCTATAATTACAAAGCCATATCATTTTTCTCCTAGACTAGTGGTTCTTGTTAGTCCAAATAAGTCCATATGTAAGAGCTCTAAAGGTCTAGAAGTTGAAACAGTATTTTTGGATTTAAATGAAACTCTAGTTTGTTTTTCTAATTGGCATGCATCACAATTTCTATCCTTTTCAAAGTTCAGTTTTGGCAAACCAAGAACTAATTCTTTCTTAATTAATTTTGAAAGAGAATGCATGCTAATATGTGCAAGTCTACGATGCCACAGCCAACTAGTCTCATTAATTTTAGCATTCAAGGATACTAGGCATTGCATGTCTAATTTGGCTAAGTCATTCAAATCTACCATATAAACATTGCCATGCCTATGTCCTATAAATTTAATGCCATCGTTAACAGGACTAGTCACAATGCAAACAGATGATTCAAAAATTACTTTATACCCTTTATCACAGAATTGACTAATGCTAAGTAAGTTATGCTCTAAACCTTTAACTAATAAAACATTCTCAATGTATTTGGAGGGAGTGATACCAATGTTACCTATCCTGATGATCTTTCCTTTGTCATTATCTCCAAAGGTGACCATCCCTCCATCCTTAGCATCAAGCGTGATGAATTGTGATTCATCACCAGTCATGTATTTCGAGCATCCACTGTCAAGATACCATTTCCTGTTTCCTCCTTGGGATGCTAGACACACCTGCAAGCAAAGGTCAAGTTTCTGTCTTAGGTACCCAAGCTTTCTTGGATCCTTTTAGGTTAGTCAAAATGGTTCCTTTTGGAACCCATATTTTCTTTATAGTTTTGTTTGCAGATTTGAGGCATGTGTATGATTTATGTCCTATTCTACCACATTTGAGACAAGTAATATTTGTAGACTTGTTACTTGAATAATTTACATAAATATTCTTCAGAAATTTTTGTTTCTTTAAGGGGTTATACCCAAGTCCAGCCTTATCATATACAGCTTTTTGATTATCAAGAATCATATTTAGTTTGTTTGAACTTAAGGTGAACTTATCTACTATAGTTTTCAGCTTGTTAATTTCATTCTTTAAGCTTTGATTTCTTGAATCAAGGTGGAATTTTCAATTGAAAGATTTTCAGCTTGTTTCACTAAGGACTGATTTTCCAATTTTAGTTCTTTGTTTTTCATCCCTAGTTTCTTTAATTCATCAATCAAATCATAGAATGCTTCATGCAATTCTTCAAAAGTAAATTCACTAGTGGATTCAGAAGTTACCTCATTTTCGTGTGCCATAAGGCACAGGTTGGCTTATTCTGTTGAGGTTTCCTCATCGGAGCTTGAGTCATCACTCGCACTCCAAGTCGCCATCATTGCTTTCTTTTTGAACTTTTTGGGACCTTTCTTCAGTTGTGGACATTCGGATCTGAAATGTCCCGGCTTCTTGCACTCGTAGCATATAAGGGGTTGATCTTTCTCTTTCTCTTTGCTTTGTTCCCCTTTTGTGAACTTCTTTCTCATCTCCTGTTTCTTTTTTCTTAGGAACTTCTTGAATCTCCGGGTGATGAGTGCCATCTCTTCATCCTGTTCTTCATCTTCAGTGTCATCCATTTCATAATCAGGTGAAGCTGTGGATTTAAGGGCAATGGTTCTTTTCTTTTTGACTTCATCCTCTTGATGTTGCTTCATGCTGAGTTCATGAGTCATCAAGGATCCAAAAAGCTCTTCTAGAGGTAGAGTGTTCAAGTCCTTTGCTTCTTGGATGGCAGTCACCTTGGCTTCCCAAGTTCTTGGCAATGACCTGAGAATCTTTCTTACTAGTTCACTATTAGTATAAGATTTGCCAAGACTCTTCAAACCATTAATTATATCAGTAAAACGAGTAAACATAGCAGTTATGGACTCATCATGCTCTATTTTAAACAATTCATATTTATGTACAAGCATGTTTATTTTAGACTCTTTTACTTGACTTGTTCCCTCATGGGTTACTTCTAACCTATCCCATATTTCTTTAGCAGATGCACAAGTAGAAATGCGATTAAATTCATTTGCATCTAGTGCACAATAAAAAACATTCATAGCTTTGGCATTTAATTGTGCCAATTTCTTATCAACCTCATCCCATTCTTTCTCGGATTTGGTTGACTCCTCACCATCTATAATCTTGGTGGGTGTGTGAGGACCGTTCACTATGATACTCCACATATCATAGTCAAGTGCTTGTATGAATATCTTCATCCGAGCTTTCCAATAGGTGTAATTAGACCCATTGAAAAGTGGAGGTCGGTTTGTAGATTGCCCCTCGGCTAGAGAAGTACCGACATGGGTTGCCATAGATCTTTGGCTCTTTGATTGTTAGATCAAAGAAGGGCTAGAGCACCGAGCTCTGATACCACTTGTTGCCCAGCTATGCAACCCAAGAGGGGGGGTGAATTGGGTTTCTAAAAATTTTAGGCTTAATTAATTACTTATGATGAATCAGAACAAAGACTTTAAATCAATATTAATTTCCTAAAGCAAGAATGCAAGGATATAATAAAGAAATAAAGAGAAACAATAAAGCACACCACAAACACAAGGATTTATAGTGGTTCGGTGCCAACCTTGCACCTACATCCACTCCCCAAGCTCCTACTTGGGAATTCTAATCCACTATACTTGTATTCAACCTGAATACAAACCGTCGGAAACTCCGACACTAGCTATCCCAAGCTAGTCTACTTGTTTCCTAGGTACAAGTCAACCCAAAATACTCCGATTTCAGGTTCGGATCAACCTTCCTTTGTTTTGAAAATCCTCCAAAAATAAGAGCCAATACTCACAAAGAGTAAAATAGCTTAGAGCACAAATTAATACAATAACAGCTCCTTAAATGAGCGAATATAACAATAAAAATACTTTACTCAAATGAAGAATCTCTTTTTAGATTTTCTCAAGGTGGATGAACGCTTGAATGAATGCTTTAGAGGAAGATGATCTTTGATTGAAGACTTCTTGAAGGCTTTGAAAGATCTCTTGATCAAGGTTGAACAATAGGCGTGAAAAATCTTCTCTTTGAATGCTCTTGCTTATCTCTTTCACAATCTCTCGTGTATATTGTGGATCCTCTCTCTTTTTCTTTTGGGTATTTCGTTGATCTCAGGCTTTCTCGTGTAGATTTTGGATCCTCTTGTATATCTGTTTGATCTTTTTTTTTATCTCGATCCTCTTGTCTTTCTTTCACCTTTAGAAACCTTTTTATAGCATTAAGAAATAAGAGAAAACATATTAGGTAGATAAAGAGCCGTTAGAGCATTTTTAGGAAGCATAAAAGGCAATTAAAACGGACAAAAAATTAGCCGTTGCGGACATTTTCCGTCGCAGGGGTCGACTCATGAGTCGACTCATGCTTCAGGAGTCGACTCATGAGTCGACTTCTATTGCAACAGCCAGAAACTCTGATTTCTAGATTTTTTGGCCCAAATCAGCAGAGGTCGACTCATGAGTCGACTCATGCCTTGTGGGTCGACTCATGAGTCGACTCACAGGTCGTGCCAAGCCAAAAATCCAGCGTGCCATGGGTAATTTTTGCGTGCCAATCAGCTCATAGTGTCATGAGTTGACTCATGAGTCGACTCATGCACTTCAAACCTTCATAACTTCAAAAATATAAGTTCAAAAATAATGAAATTTTCACCAATAGATTTCAAATCATTTGTTCTACCAAATGGTACTATCAAATCAGGATTTTAGCAAAATTACGATTTTGGCCTTGAAGAGCATAAGGACTTTTTCAATTTAAAATTATTTATATCCCTTCAATCTGCTTTGTAATCATCAAAATCAATCTAGGAGCAACAAGACTTTAGTGGATCTTAGGCTTCAATAGGCCTTAGTCATTTAGAGCCTCATGGTTTTATCTTTTAAAAGATGCCTCATGTGGGAGAGAAGGTTTCAATTCATATAAGCCATATTCTCTCATGATTCATAACCCATGTAGAACTAAAGAGGCCCTTTCTACACCATAACAATATCCATTACACCTAAGAATAAATGGACATTCTTCATTGTTTGCTAGCCAAGGTACAGTCCTGCATCTAAATGCTCCATTCCTCTTTGGCATGGTGGCATTACCAAATAGGCCGACAACTTCCATGAAGACAAACACTTTGGTGATTAAAGATAAATATTTTGTAGAATTATTGTTGGGAATTCCTACTTTCCTACATAAAAGGAGACTTTGCATGTATCTATTAATTCGCCACTACCATAAGTGTTCTCAATTTGGTCCTATAATTAACTTCCTGCCATCCTTTGTATCCTAGAGAGGATTGATCAAAATCAAATGCCTCAGCCATTTAATGGGCTACATCGATTTCGACTTCATATCTAATAAATTCGAAGATCACATAAGCACCCAAGTGAAAAAACCTTAGCAAGCAATTTTAGAGGAAACAAAAGTATGGAAGGCCATTTTCAAAAATCGTAGTATATCTTAATACTCATATTTATAAAGTTCTCAAAAAATTAGATGCAGAGATATCCAAACAGAGACTAGTTATATTTTTGGATCTCCCCTGCTTCTGAAGTCCTAATTAGGACCCCAACAGCTCAAGTACTTGAAGTACGTGGCTTTTCTCAGTGCCGCCTCTAATCACTTGGCCTTCTCATCAGTCCCCTCTATTCTTTTCCTCTTCTCAATGGTAAAAGAAGAAGAAGACATTCTCCTGGCCTGAGAGAAGGAACCGATTCTATTCTTGGCTTGCTAGTTGAGAGATCTGATGGCATAGTTCCAACGGCACAACTGTAATACCCCAATCCATAAACCTAGAAATCTTAATGGATCTTAAAAAAAAATAGAAAAAAGATTTCTTAAGGCCAGCACATGCTCTGCACGTGTTGGAAACTGATTTACCGTGGGAAGCAGGAACACGAGGAGAACTCTCGAAGGAAGTTCTCTTCCAATTGGGAGACCCAAAAGCTCTCGAAAATCCAAGTTAAATTGATCACAAATACTTCCAGAAGAAGCTCTATTTAAAGGCCCTGAAACCTTTGATTTTTGCTCATTGAGAATCATCGAAGTTTGCCATTCTTTTCTCTGATTTCTTCTCAATATACCGGTTGTTTGGTCTTACTTTGGCCACCAAATATCAGATCAAATCCATCCAAAATCAGGTAAATATCTTCTATAATCTTCCCTCAATCCTTTTTAGGTTTTAATCTGGAATTTGTGCTGATTTTGTTGCCAAAAAACTCTTGGAAAAATCTATTTTTCGGATCCCCTGTTTTGTCCATGTTGTTTTGGTTTTTTCCACCGCTAGTTGTCATCGCCGGTCGTCGGATTTGGCTCATTGGTCACCGGCGTGGCCTGATCTTCCAGTCATGAGGGTGGCCGATGGGGTAAAGAGACCATTCTATCTTCCGCGAAAGTAGAAGAGAGAGAGGACTGCGCAGGTCTAAGGAAAAAATTAAAAAAAAAAGAGAGAGTTTTTATCGCTTCTCTCTCCCTGCTCTGGATATGATTTTTGCCTGTCTCTCTTTAAAAGTTTTGCTTTCGCTTTCTATATTCTCTCTAAATTATTTTTTTTTAATAGATTTTTTTTTAAATTATTTTTTTAAAATTAATTCAATAAAAAAAAATTTTTTGATGATTTTGATCAAGTTTAATAAAGGATCTGATCTTAAGTAGAGTTTTGACTTAAAATTTATTTAGATCTAGTTTAAAATTAGAATTAATATAAGAATATAATTTTAAATAATAAATTCTGAAGAATCTCCTCAAGGTTAATTTATCTATTTATTTTATATTTTAAGAAAAGATAAGTAATGAACCATCTTTTCGAGATATTTCATATTTATTTTAAAAATAAATAATTATTTTTTAAAATTATACATCATTTATCAAATTATGTGAAAAGTGATTCTAAAATACTATAGTTTATTGATTATACATATGTTCTGTAAAAATTATAATATATTCTGATATAAAAAAAGTTTGATATGGATCGAATTGTGCTCTCAGTCTAACTATGCTTCAGTAGACCCAGCTAATGGAGATTATATGTTTGTAATCAGTAGACCCCATCAATGGAGATTATACATTGGTTATCAATGGGCCCCATCAAAGGAGATTATACATTGGTTATCAATGGGTCCCATCAATGAAGATTATACATTGGTACTCAGTCAATCCTGCTAGTGAAGGTTGTGCACTGATATTTAGTGGACCTTATTAGTGAAGGTTGTATGCTGGTATTCAGTGGACCCCACTAATGGGGGTTAAACGTTGGTCATAGTTAAAAGCTGTTGAGTTATATGTATTTTTGATTCGAATCGAATTTATGATTATGTTTATATATGAATAATTGAATGATTTGATTTACATTGAATTAGTGTGAAATATGTTGTTATTTTATTTATGGTATTTATTTTCAAAGATCATATCTATGATAATATCTAAAAAATCTAGTTGAGATATTCATTACTTACTGGATTATCAAGCTCATTATCTTTTTTTTTTATTTTTTAGGTTCAAATAATTAATTATGAGTGTGGGCTTTAATTTTGGAAGAGAGCTTTTAAAGGTGTGAGATTTAGCACTATCAACTTTGTTAAACTTAGATCCATTTTTTTATATTATTTTTAGTAAAACTTTATATAAGATATTTGATTTAGTTATTTAAATTAAAATTAAATAATAATTATTTAAATTTTATTTTACTATGATGCATTGATATGATGATGAGATGTCTTACATGCTTGTGGATAGAATTCTCTATGAGTGTGTGGTGGTTGTCATGACCCTTGATCCACGATCTTGAGTTGGAGATATGACAACAGCCTTGCTTGGTCTTTGAGCGCTTCCACTGCCCCCATGCTCGCTTCCACGATCAAAGAAATCTTGCTTGTAGAGCTCATGTCTTCTCTCTTTGTGAATAATTTAATTTTTTGGAAGATATGAATGGAGGAAAGTAGTTTGTTTTGGCAAGCTTGATGAGAAAGGAGGAAGGAGAGTAAATATATAGGGGCTGGCTAAAACATGGGGACAGGAGAAGCCCTGGGATGGGATGCCGGTGGTTTTGGGCTCTCCATGATTTTCGAGATACTGAGGGCTATCTCGTTCATTTATTAGCAGCCTAGCTGAAAGTAGAGTAACAGGGCTTTAGCAAGGATAGGAGAAAATATATTAAATAATAGAGGGCATCTAAGTTGTTTCTATTTTTTCTTTGTTTTCTTTTTCGGAGGGGGGTGGGGTAAGAGAGGGCATCTAAGTTAATTGGTATGATGTTTTGCACTTTATTGACTTTGAGGATAAAAGCTTGCTAACACTCATGCCTCCTAGGTGGATTGGATGATAAGTTTTACTAAGCCAGAATCTAGATGTAACATGAACCATTTGCAAGTGGTTTCAACTAGCTATTAGCCCTAGGATAAATGCAACAAAGGGGGTTGATTACTTTAGGAATGCTAGTTATTAAGACTCTAATTCTTCCTATCTTAGTATTGATTTTGTTATCGCTGAGCTTCGGTGACTCCACATCGGGAGGTTAGTTGAATGCACCCCATGATGCGAGCTGCATGCCCTCCATGGCTGAGAGAACTGCAAGAAAAATTTTCTCATCGGAGCATGTCTGATGGGTGATCTTTCGATACTTAAGTTACTCAGAACTTAGAGAACAATTCAAAGGAGGAAGAAAGGTGGGTAAGAGAGAGAGCACCAGTCTTTTTCGCCAGGAGTTCAGGCCTTTTTTGAGGATCTCCTGCTTATCTCTTTTATATTGAGAGGGTGCTGTAGGATGTTATGCTGGAAACTGGTAGGCTGTCAGGGCCTATGAAGCCACTATTTGACAGATTATTGGGATTCATTTATTACTGATGTAAGATATTTTATATATGTAAGATAAGTGATGCAGAATCTTTTATATATGGAAGATGTCAATTAGAGATTAATCAAATTATTTGATTTAATTTTTATACTTAGATTTCTTTTTCTTCAAGTAAAAGCTAGCTAAGAGTTTTTTTATCTTTTCTTTTTCTTCAAGCACAAGTTATTGTGCCTATAAATTATAACTTCTTGAAGGTCTTTGGCATCAATGAATTGAATCACTTTTCCTACTTTCAATTATCTTAGAGATTTTCATAGCTTCGATGTTTGTTTTTCTTCTCAAGTTATTCGAGAGCCCTGAATTATGCTTCAGGTTTGTTTTTTTCATACTTCGAGTTGTATCAGCTGGTATCAGAGCTTCGAATCTTCCTTGACATTCGATCCATAGCCTTCGATGATGCTACAAGCGAGAGCAACGCCACAGGCAATCACCCCGTGGCCCTCTCTTTGGTGGATGTGATGGTGGTATTTCGAGACCTATCGAATAGGGTTGACGTGATCAACTACCATCTAGAAGAATGGAGGTAGAAGTACGAAACTGTGTCAAATGGCAAGTCGTGCCCACTACCAAAAGGAGATCTACACCAACCAACGTCAGGGTGTTGATGTTTGTCTTAGGGGTTAGGGCCATCAAAATCTGAACCCAAGGATGGATCATCGAAATGTATATGCAGGGGCGAATGATCATATTCGGATCCAAGGTATCTATTGCCCGTTTCCTATCAATATAATAGAAAGTAGTGATAAAAATGATTTGCTAGAAGAAACATCCCAACATGGTCATAGAAACTTGTTTGGAGGGAGCCATATGAAGAATGAGATTCCTCCATTTAGTAGCTACATCTCTATTGGGGAAGTATTGCAATGGCTTTATGAAGTGAAAAACTTCTTTGAGTATATTGGCATACTTGAGGAGCAAAAGATGAGACTTGTTTTACACAAGTTATGAGACTGTATTGTAGCTTGGTGGGAAGAAGTTCATTATACTCAATGTCATTTTCTCAAATCACCAATTGCAAGTTTGCAACTTGGGCAAAGATATGAAGGATGATTGAGTTCCTTCCACTAGATTATTATCAGTTTCTATACCAACAATATCATAATTGTTGCTAGGGAAGTCATTCTATGGGTAAGTATGCTTCGGAGTTTCGATGACTTTGTACCCACAATCAACTCATGAGACCAAGTCCCAGAAGGTTGCTTGTTTTATTACTAGACTCCGACAACCCATTTAAGATTGGATGCAACTGCAATCTATTATTAGGATGCATAATACTATCCATGTTATTAGGTGTATCGAGGAGCAACTATTTCGCACTACCATTACAGCCTCCACAATGGAGTAGGCATACCTTAGAGTCCCTCGTTCTGATCAAATCCAAAGGAGAGATGATCAGAGTGAGGGACCAAGTCAGAATGCTCCAACACCAAGCCAAGCTACTCAAAATTCCTATGCATGACCTATGCTAGATGTTTGTTATAGATGTAGACAGCTAGGGTGTAGATCAAATCAATGTCCACAACCAGAACCAAGGATGTATTGTCAAGGTAACATTGCTATTACTATGGAGGATGAAGATCAAGTTGAGCAACACTATGAAGATGAAGTATATGATGAAGATGTGAATGAGGAGATCAACTATAGAGATGTCAGTGAAAGCCTTATCATCCAAAGGATTCTCTTGAACAAAAAGCAAAAAGACTCCCAAAAGCATCTGTTGCTTCAAGAATTGATTTTGATGATCACAAACCATTTAAGGAGACTACTAATGAATTTTTTATCTTTAGAGAATGTTTTAATGATGTTTTAGGTAGTCCAAAATATTAGATTTGAGAAGCTCCATCAAGTGTGCCAAAGTTGAAGTTTCTGCAAGTTGGAGAAGTTTTTAAAATTTTTTGAAAGTGTCAAATTGATTTAAATTCATTTGAGAGTATTTGAAAGTATTCTGATAAGTTTTGGACCTTAAATATATGAAAAATTAGATTAGAACAAAATAGAGTGATCCATCTGGGTCATCTTCTTTCATTGGATAATCGGCACGTACTGTTTTGACTTGTGGCACGCAGTGGGAATACCCATGTGGGATGACCCCTGAGACCCTGAGATCAAAACAGAGAACTAATTTTTTGTCTGATCGAATGAGGCATCCCATGGGATGTCCTATTACCAGTGAGGCATCCCATATGGGATGATCCATTCTGGGTGAGCTTCGTAACGACTAATTTTTAGTTTATTTTTGATGTATTTAATATGCATTAAACACTCTCCAACGGCTCTTAATCGACACTAAGATACTCTCAAGTCTAAATGGAGGTTATAAATGCTCTTTTGAGGTGAAAAATCAATAAGTTTTCAAGCATTCAAAGCTCACATTCGTGAAAGTTCAGAAAATTCCTAAAAGAGAGAAAAGCAGCATTCAATCAGCTCTTCAACCACTCTCCAGCTGCATTCAAGTATGCCAATCCATTGAGGATATTCAGCAAAAGCTTCTTCTCTTTAAGTATTATATTTTTATTATATTTATTATGCTCATTTAAGGAGCTGTTGTGCTGAAATTTCTGTACACTGTGTTCTTGCTATTGTAGTTTGAGTTTTGAGTTTTGGGATGTTCCAAAACTTGGATAGATTGATCCAAACTTGAAATCAGAGTGTTATGGATTGTCTTGTATCCAAAAAATAAGTATTTTTGCTTGGATAGTAAGGGTTGGGATTATCCGATGTTTTGTATCTAGAAATTTTTTTAGTAGATTGAATTCTCAAGTAGGAACTTGGAGAGTAGATGTAGGTGTAAGGTCGGCACCAAACTACTATAAATATCTTATGTTTGTTGTGTTTACATCTCTTTATTTATTCTTTGTATTTTATACTTGCTTACCTATCATTTGTGATTGATTTCATTTTCATATCTATTCAATTCACTCCACTCAATAATTTAGCACATTACTTGAGTGCACTAATCTCAAAAATTTTAAAAAGATCCAATTCTCCCTCTCTCTTGGGCTCCATATCTGGACAACAAGTGATATCAAAGTCAGCTGCTCTGGTCCTTGCTTGATTTAACCATCAAGAGCCAAATATCAATGGCAGTCTAATTTGGCACATCTCTAGTAGAGGGGGCAATTCACAAACCGACCTTCATTTTTCAATGGGTCAAACTATACCTATTGAAAAGCTCAGATAAAAATTTTTATTCAAACACTTGACTATGATATGTGGAGTATCAAAGTAAATGGATCCCACACACTCATTAAATTTGATTGATAGTGTGTCTCTCCCTAAGTCGGAAGGTGAATGGGATGAATTTGATAAGAAAATGGCTCAGCTTAATACTAAAATCATTAATATCTTATATTATGCCTTAGATGTAAATAAATTTAACCATATTTTTACTTGTAATTTAGCTAAAAAAAATTTAGGATGGGTTAGAAGTTACATATGAAGGCACAAACCAAGTAAAAGAGTCTAAAATTAATATGCTTGTGCACAACTATGAACTATTTAAAATAAAATCTAAAGAATCAATAACATAAATGTTTACTCATTTCACTGACATCATAAATAGTCTAAAAAGACTTGGTAAGTGTTATTCTAATAGTGATCTTGTGAGAAAAGTATTTAGGTCTCTACCAAGATCGTGGGAGGCAAAGATCACTGCGATTCAAGAAGCTAAAGATTTAAACACTCTACCTTTGGAGGAGCTACTTGGATTCCCCATAACTCACAAGCTAACCATGAAGCAACATTTTGAAGAAGGGACCCAAAGAAAAAAGATAATTGCTCTCAAAACAACAGTGTAAGAAGAAGAAGATTTAGAAAAATCGAAAAACAGTGAAAAAGATGAGGACCTAGCATTAATCACCAGAAAATTCAGATATTTCATGAAGAAAAAAAGATAAGGGATCAAAAGAAGACCTCCAGCTAAGAGGGAGCCAAGTAAAGAAAAAGAGCAGCCTGTCATCTATTATAAATGCAAGAAATCGGGCCACTTCAAATCAGACTATTCTCAGCTCAAGAAAGGTCAGAAGAAGTTCAAAAAAAAAAGACAATGATGGCTACATGGAGTGACAATGATGACTCCATCACAAATGAAGAATCCCATAAAGAAACCAATCTATGCCTTATGGTACATGAAAATGAGGTAATCCCTAAAATTCAAAATGAATTTTCTTATGATAAACTGCAAGAAGCTTTTCATGAACTTTTAAATGATCTAAAAAAATTAGGATTGAAAAATAAAAATTTGAAATTGAAAAACCAAGCATTAGCTAAAGAAAAGGAAGAAGTAGACAGCAAAAATAAAGAATTAAAAATAAAGCATCAAACTCTATTAAAAGAAAAAGATAAAATTTTAAAATTAAACAAAACTCTTGTAAAAGAAAATCAGGATCTAAAGAAAGAAGTAACCAAGTTAAAACCTATAGTTGATAGATTTACTCTAAATTCAAACAAAATTTAAATAATTATTGATAGTCAAAGAGCTATGTATGATAAAATCAGACTTGACTATAATACTCTTATAAAGTAAAAATTTTTAAAAAATATTTTTGTTAATGCATCCATGAGTAAATTATCAAATATTACTTGTTTTAAATGTAGCAAAGTAGGACATAAAGCTTATACATATTTATCAAATAAACCTGTTGATATAAATATTAAAAAAATATGAGTTCTAAAAGGAACCATTATGATTAATCCCAAAGGATCCAAGTTAGCTTGGGTACCTAAAGTTAAAACTTAATTTTTTATATGCAGGTGTGTCTTGCATCCCAAGCAATAAAATTTAAGTAGTATCTTGATAGTGGGTGCTCAAAATACATGACCGGTGATGAATCTCAATTCATCATATTGGAAGCTAAAAATGGAGGGATGGTCACTTTTGGAGACAATGACAAAGAAAAGATCATTGGTATTGGTAACATTGGTATCACTCCCTCCACTTATATTGAAAATATATTCCTTGTAGATGATCTCAAGCATAATCTTTTAAGTATTAGTCAATTATGTGATAAAAATTATAAAGTAGTTTTTGAATCATGTATGTGCATTATAACTTGTCCTTTTGACGATAGTACTAGATTTATTGGACATAGGCATAGCAATGTGTACATGGTTGATTTGGATAATCTTTCTATGCAAAATATGCAATATCTTGTGGCCATAAATGCTAAAATAAATAAGACAAGTTAGCTTTGGCACCGTAGGCTTGGACATATTAGTATGCACACACTTTCTAAAATCATTAAAAAAGATTTGATTTTTGGTTTGCCAAAAAGTAATTTTGATAAAGATAAAATTTATGATGCATATCAATTAGATAAACAAACAAGAGTTTTCTTTAAATCTAAGAACATTATTTCAACTTCTAAACCTTTAGAACTCTTACATATGGATTTATTTGATCCTACAAGGACAACTAGTCTAGGAGGTAAAAGATATGATTTTATAATTATTGATGATTTTTTGTATTTCACATGAATTTTATTTTTTGTATCTAAAGATGAAGTATTTTCAGTATTTTTTAAGTTTTATCGAAATGTTTCAAATGAAAAAGATTTACCAATTATTTCAATTCATAGTGATCATGGCACTGAATTTAAAAATAAAGATTTTGAAAAATTTTGTGATGAAAAAAGCATAGATCATAAATTTTCAGTACCTAAAACATCACAACAAAATAGAGTAGTAGAAAAAAAAATAAGACCCTTGAAAAAATGACCCGTATCATACTATGTAAGAGTAAGCTCTCAAAATATTTTTGTACAGAAGTAATCAACACAGTATGTTACATCTTAAACCATGCTTTAATAAGATCAATTTTAAAGAAAATAACATATGAATTATGGAATGGTAGAAAATCTAACATAGGATATTTTCATATTTTTGGTTGCTACTGTTTTGTTTTAAATAATGGCAAAAATAGCTTAGGTAAATTTGATGCTAAATCTGAGGAAGCTATTTTTCTTGGCTATTTCACTTCTAGCAAAGCTTTTAGAGTATTTAATAAAAGAACACTAGTAGTAAAAGAGTCAATTCATGTAGTTTTTGATGGAGCTAATGTTCTTCCATCAAGGAAGAAAAAGGATGCAGATGATGCAGGTAATATAGAAGATGGAATAAAAGAGCTCACCATCAGTAACTCAAATTAGCGAAACAAAGAACAATTGAAAGAAAAACTTGAGGATGAAATCATCAATGATCAGAATACTCAAGTACAATCTCAAGATATAGATAATCTTCCAAGATAATGGAGGTATATTCATAATCACCCTAAAAAAATAATTATCGATGATCCAGCTCAAAGGGTAAGAACTAGATCCTTTCTTAAAGATGTATGTAACTATGTAGCTTTTGTTTCACACTTAGAACCTAAAATAATAGATGAAGCTGAAAAAGATCATAACTAGATAATTACCATGCAAGAAGAGCTAAATCAATTTGAAAGAAATAATGTATGGATACTTGTTGCTAGACCCAAAAATCATCTCATAATAGGAACAAAATGGGTATATAGGAATAAATTAGATGAAGATAAAAATATAATTAAAAATAAAAGAAGATTAGTTGCTAAAGGATATAATCAACAAGAAGGAATTGATTTTGATGAAATATTTGCTCCTGTTGCTAGATTAGAAGCCATAAGAATGCTGCTTGCTTTTGGTTGTTTCATGAACTTTAAATTATTTCAAATAGATGTTAAAAGTATTTTTCTAAATGGTTACATTGCTGAAGAAGTATATGTAGAGCAATCCTCAGATTTTAAAAATCATAAATTTTTAGATCATTTATTTAAGTTAAACAAAGTATTTTATAGTTTAAAATAAGCTCCTAGGACTTGGTACGAGAGATTAAGTAAGTTCTTACTAGAAAATAGTTTTTTAAGAGAAAAAGTTGATACAACTCTTTTTATAAAAAGAAAAGATGAAAAAATTTTAGTTATACAAATATATGTTGATGATATTATATTTAGGTCTACTAATGAAGCTTTGTATCAAGAATTTGTCAAGCTCATGTAGAGAGAGTTTGAGATGAGTATGATGGAAGAACTCACTTTCTTCCTCGAACTCCAGATCAAGCAAATGAAGGAAGGGATCTCCATTATCCAAAGTAAATACACAAGAAAATTATTAAAGAAATTTAAAATGGAGAGCTCAAAAATTGTAAGTACACCTATGACCCCTTTCTGTAAATTAGATAAAGATGAATATGGAAAGAATATTGATTCAAAGCTTTATAGAGGTATGATAGGCTCTTTGCTATATCTCCCTGTTAGTAGATTGGATGTAATATTCAGTGTATGTATGTGTGCTAGATATTAGTCAAACCCTAAGAAATCTCACTTAAATACTGTTAAAATTTTTTTCAAATACTTAAAAAGAACTCAAAACCTAGGACTTTGGTTCTCAAAGCAATCTTCTATGAACTTAATAGGTTATTCAGATGCAGACTTTGCTGGATGTAGACTAGATAGAAAAAGTACTAGTGAAACTTGCCAATTTTTATGAGTGAACTTAATCTCCTGGTTTAGCAAGAAGTAAAATTTGGTAGCATTATCCACGGCTGAGGCCGAGTACATTGCAGTCAGAAGTTGCTGTGCTCAAATTTTGTGGATTAAGAAATAACTCATAGATTTTGGTATTGAACTTAAAAATATTTTCATAAGATGTGATAACACTAGTACCATTAATTTGATCAAAAATCTAATTTAACACTTTAGGTCAAAACACATTGAAATTAGACATTATTTTATAAGAGAATATGTTCAAAATAATGATGTAGCACTTGAATACATAAATACTGAAAAGTAATTAGCTGATATTTTTATCAAAGTATTAAATGAAATTAAATTTTATAAAATTAAAAGAGAATTGAGCATCTTAGGTCCTTCTACTTGATGTTTAATCATAATTCTAGTATCATAATTTTACTTCCAAAATCTATCCAAAATCTCTTGACATCATTATCTTAATTTTGGGAGGTATCTATCTTTTTTTTGGATTATTTCAAATCAATTAAAAAAATCATCAGTGTTATTCAGATATAATCTTTGATTTTTTTTCGTTGAAATATTCCATCAAAAATCATACCAAAATTTATCTAGACTCTTCATGATCATCTCAAGTTGATATAAGCCTTTTCAAATTTTTTTTCTCTTGATTTTTTTCTCTTTTTTAACTTATTTTTACATCGCCTGATGTTTTCCTAAATGGGGCGTCCCATGGGGCATCCCAATTGATCGGTTGAATGGATTATGTGTAAGCCAATCTATTTAAATTTCTCTCTTAAAACTTAAGTGGGGCGACTCAATTACTGTGCTTCTTTCTCCTCTTCTCGTCCCATACCGAAACCCTTCTTCAAGCTCTCCATCGGCCATAATCCCACAAATCCATCCCCTTAACCGCCCAAAAACCTTTATTTTCTATCATAAATTTTAGGGCAAACACATTCTCTCAACATATCCTTAATCAAAATCATCTCCCTGTTGCTCTCCATCAAAATCTCAAGCCCTAATCTTCAAAATCTGATACAATCATCCTAAAATCTTTTTCTCCTCATTTCCATCCATCCTTCATCCTTCTCTGTCTCTTTGATCGATTCTCCTACTCTCTTTGGGATAATGGCTCTCAAAATGAGGTTGCCGCAAAGAAGGAAGTCAGTGAGGTCCTTGGAGGCTGAGGAACGAAAGAAAAAGACTGCTCAAGCACCAGCTCAAGCCTCTCCATCGATCACCCCAAGTAAGATCCTTTTATCTGCAAGGAAAGTAGCCCTGGGAAGAAATATAGACTTCCATTTCTTGAGGAATGATGGATTTTCTCTTGGTGAAAAACTGATTAAGCAAGGATGGAGATTTGTTTGTAATTTATCCGAGCCCATTTACATTGATCTTGTCAAGGAGTTTTATTCGAATTTAGTTTTCACTGATGGAGTTCTGAAGTCAATTGTCAAGGGTGTCCAAATTATACTTAATGCTCTTAGGTTGGGTAGACATCTTCAGATGCCCTGTGAAGGGAGTTGCCTAGATGAGCTTCCAAGAAAAGAAATCGGGCTTAGGACCATCTTACGAAGAGAGGATGTGGAAGAGTCTATGAAAATTGAGGCCAAGGAGTTGAGCATGGAGATGAGATTGCTCCACCACATGGTATCCAGAATTTTCTTCCCCAGAGGGAAAGATATGATTTGATGACTGGTCGAGATATCTACTTGATGCACCATGTGGTCTCCAAGTTTCTCCTAAATCTACCATTCTTGATGATCGATGCCATGTGGTCTCCATGGTACCCGACGACCAGATATGTCGAATGGTCGCAATCGCAACACTCAGAACCTACGTAAATATGGTTACTGTATGATTCATCCTTTTGACCTCTGTGTTTATGACGACTCAGGGTTAAACTATCAACCCTGATTAGATCATCCGAATCGTGCTCAACTCAAACAGTCCTGTGACTCCTCACAAAGACTACCCTGACCAAGATTTTGCTAAATTGAAACACGACTGTATCCAGTTCCTAAACTGGAGTGGTCAATCATATCTTGACACACGCACCGACAAGTGAAGTACTTGACTACACCCAGCAGCCTTCCGTCACTGAATTAAAAATTCAGGTAGTCCAGTGCCTAAGTACGGTGAGTTGCTTGCAAGTCACCGTGGCGGTCTCAGATCGGAGGGATATTTATATCCATATTCCATCGGAGCAAATCTTGACAGCAGAAATAGCTCTGGAGTCGGTCACGTTCAGTGCAGATGTACCTTTACATCTCACCTGTATGTCATACCAGTGTCTCCACACTCATTGGTTAAGAGGACAACCAACCTATATGGCACACAACGACCTATGCTTGATAAACGTTGTCGTCCTTGGTAACAACGTATCATTTGGTCGCGAACAGATTTAAGGACTAAACGATAAATCCTCCTTTGTCGAGTCTAAATAGTCCTAAGGACTTTACCACAACATAAGAGTTCATTAGAAGATGAAATATTTTGTGATGAAAAATACCAAAATAATTTTTATTAATTCATAATTCATGTACATATACAAAAATGAGCACAACCGTCAACAGGCTGACGATTGGCTTTGGGACACTATTCCCAACAATCTTCCATTTGGCCTAAAGCCAATCGGTGCAATATCTAATACCCATCTTCGACTTGTAGTCATCGAACTCCTTCACCGCAATGACTTTAGTGAATGGGTCGGTCAGGTTCTTCTTTCCGTCGATCTTCTGAAGGTCGACGTTACCTCGATCCATAATTTTTCAGATGAGATGGTAGTGGCGCAGAATATGCTTTGTCCACTGGTGTGCCTTGGGTTCCTTTGCCTGAGTAATGGCTCCAAAGCTGTCACAGTAGAGCAGAACTGGACCAACAAGGGAGGGTGCTACTCCAAGCTCGGTGATGAATTTTCTCAGCCACACCGCTTCTTTGGCAGCATCTGATGCAGTGACGTACTCCACCTCGCAAACTGAATCAGCCACTGTGTGTTGCTTGAAACTCTTCCAGCAGATAGCCCCACCATTATGGGTAAAAATAAATCCCGATACACTTTTACTGTCATCATGATCAGACTGAAAACTAGAGTCTGTAAACCCTATAAGTCTCAAGTCTGATTCACCATAAACAAGCCACTGGTCCTTAGTATTTCTTAAATACTTCAGGATGATTTTAACAACCTTTCAGTGATTCTCTTCTGGATCAGATTGGTATCTACTCACTACTCCTAGTGAGTATGCCACATCTGGTCGTGTATATGTCATGGCGTACATGATAGATCCCACTGTCGAAGCATATGGAATCCTACCCATACGCTCTCTCTTTTGAGATGTTGTCGGACAATCCCTCTTCGAGAGAGAAATTTCATGGCTTATCGGTAGATAGCCTTTCTTGAAATTCTCTATGCTAAACCTCTTCAGCATAGTATCTATGTATGTAGACTGGGATAAATCAAGTAACCTTTTAGATCTATCCCTATAGATCTTCATCCCTAGGATGTAGGAAGCTTCTCCCAGATCCTTCATGGAGAACTGTGACGACAGCCAAATCTTTATTCTCTGTAATGCAGGGATATCATTCTCCATTAAGAGAATGTCATCCACATACAATATAAGAAATACTACTACTGGACCATTAGCCCACTTATAAATGCAGGTCTCTTCTCCATTCTTAATGAAGCCATACGTTTTGATCATCCTATCAAAATGTATGTTCTAACTCCGGGATGCCTGCTTAAGTCCATAAATGGACCTCTGTAGTCTGCACACCTTAGACTCATCTGTGGATGTGAATCCTTCAGGTTGTATCATATACACCTCTTCGTCTAACTCTTCATTTAGGAAAGCTGTCTTCACATCCATCTACCAGATTTCATAGTCCAGATGGGCAGCTATTGTAAGCATAATCCTAATGGATTTGAGCATTGCCACAGGAGAAAACATCTCATCATAGTCTATACCATAACGTTGACGATATTCCTTGGCAACCAGACAGGCTTTATAGGTTTCCACCTTTCCGTCTGCGCCCCTCTTCCTCTTGAAGACCCACTTACATCCTATGGATTTTACTCTTTCGAGTGGGTCAACCAATGTCCACACATCGTTGACCTTTATGGACTCCATTTCGAATTTCATGGCCTTTAGCCATTTCTCAGAGTCGGATCTCTGCATTGCATCCATGTAGGTGATCGGATCCTCATCGTTTTCATCAAGTTCGATAGGATCATCGTCCTGGACTAAGAAACCATAGTATCTGTCCGGTTGACATGGTACTCTACCAGATCGCCTTAAAGGTGCTTGAACATTGGGCTTTGGATCTGATCTAATCAAATCCGATTCAGGTTCGCAACTTACATCGAATTTTTCACCTGTCGAATTTTGTCAAGTTCGACCTTAGAGGCAACAGTCCCTTCACCAAGGAACTTTCTTTCCAAAAAGATTGCCTTAAAGCTGACAAACACTTTTTGCTCATCAGTTAGATGGAAGTAATATCCTTTGGTCTCTTTTGGGTACCCTATAAAATTATACTTGTCAGACCTAGGTCCAAGTTTGTCCGTAATTAAACGTTTAACATAAGCCGGACACCCCCAAATCCTAAGGTGCGAGAGTACTGGCTTACGTCCTATCCATATCTCATATGACGTTTTGGTTACAGACTTACTCGGAATCCTATTTAGAAGGTAACAAGTCGATTTGAGCGCATATCTCCAAAGAAAGATCGGCAGAACAGCAAACCCCATCATGGATCGAACCATGTCCAATAAGGTCAGATTCTTCCTTTCAGACACACCATTATGCTGTGGTGTTCCAAGAGGTATCCACTGAGAGAAAATCTCATTCTCCCCATGATATGTCAGAAAATCATTGGAAAGGTATTCACCTCTTTGATCAGATCGAAGAATTTTAATACACTTTCCAGTATATTTTTCTACCTTATTTTGGAATAGTTTGAACATTTCAAATGACTTCGACTTATGCTTCATTAAATAGACATACCCATACCTCGATAGGTCGTCTGTGAAGGTTATGAAGTAGAAATGTCCACCTCTTGTACTTGAGCTCATGGGTCCACATACATCAGAATGTACCAAAGCCAAGAGTTCACTGGCTCGCTCACCTTTTTCAGTAAAAGGTGACTTGATCATTTTACCAAGAAGATAGGACTCACAGGTTGAAAGTGATTCATAATCACCTACTTCAAAAATTCTTTCTTGAGCCAACCTGTTTATCCTGTTCTTATTGATATGACCTAGCCTACAGTGCCAAAGGTAGACTTCTGACACATTATCTATTCTAGGACATTTACTGGAGGTTTGAACCACATTAACAGGTTGTGATAGAAAGAAAATTCTATTATTAAGTTATCCAACAAATATTATACCACCATTCAAAATAATATTACAAATATTTTTTTTATTAAAAATTGATAACCGTTCATGGCCAAAAGTTCTACAGAAATAATATTTAATAAAAAGCTTGGACAATAGTGACATTCACTCAAAATTATATTTTGAGAATTGATTACAAGGTTCATGATTCCTAATGCTAGAACTGGAACTTTGCTTCCATCTCCAACGTTCAGGAATCTCTTGCCTTCATCAAATCTCCTACTGACCTGCAGACCCTGCATCGAATTGCAAATATGATAAGGGCTTCCGGTATCCAATATCCAGGCAGTAGTATCACAAATGAAAAAGTTGCAAGGTGTTATTATATAAGTACCTTTTTCTTCGGCCTGTTCGGGTCCAGTGAGGCAATGTATAGAGGACAGTTCCTCTTTCAGTGCCCCTGCTTCTTGCAAAAGAAGCACTCCGCCTGGCTCTGGTCGGGCTTGCGCTTCTTGGTCTGACCCTGTGCAGACATCCCAGCATGCGACTGCACCTTCTTATTCTTCTTCTTCTTGTTCTTCTTTCCTTTCTTAAAGGGTCGACGACCAGAAGAAGATTCTCCCACAATATTTACCGACTCCTTATGGAGCTGGTGGTCCTTCTCAAAGTTCTGCAGCAACCCCAACAAGCCATGGTAGTTCACTGCAGGCTTTGTCATTCAAAAATGAGTAAGGAAGGGAAGATAGGATTTGGGCAGAGAATTAAGGATCGCATCCTTATCGAGCTGCTCGTGTAGGGGAAAGCCTAGTTTACTTAGGCGCTCAATCATTTCGATCATGTACAGTACATGATCAGTGACTGAGGCTCCATCCCTCATCCGAGCATTGAAAATGGCACAACTAGTTTTGTGCCTTTCAACGTCGTCAGGCATGCCAAAGGAGTCGTTCAATATTTGAAGCATCTCCTGTGGTTGGATGTTCTCGAACCTGCGGCGGAACTCATCATTCATTGCCGCCAGCATAATGCACCGAACGGTGGTGCGGTCATTGAGCCACTTTTGGTAAGTGTCTCGGATCACCCCTCTAGTGTTCGGGGTTGGCATTTTTAGGACCTAATAATTTTTAGTTATCAATATAGCTTAATTTGTCTATGAGTGATTTCATGAGAAATATTTTCTCGTATAATAAATGGGGCATTAAAAGAGGATAAGGTCAAGGCGCTAAGATTGGTTACTCATTCAAATTCAAACTTTTGTTTTGAATTTGAATGGCCAATTAATCATCCTTATCCACTCATTTGGCACATTAAAGTAGAGTGTGAGGAGGGCTTTGTGTGAGAAAAAATTCATGAGAATTTCCTTCTCGTGAATTCAAATGGGCGCAGTGGAAGTGAGGTGGCGCAGGGAGAATGGGTCAAGGTGGTTTCATTATTTAAACCAACCTAATTGAACCAAATAAGTTAGACCCAATTAGACTAATTTAAACCCAACTTAATTAGGCTTAATTAGGCTCAATAAAATCCTAATCAAATCAGGAATTGATTAAGCCCAACCCCTGATCATATCAGGGACCAAACCATCTCGACGATTAGGTCAACTCTTAACCTAATCGGGTCAAACCCAACTAAATCTAATTCAATTGGACTTGATCCAAAATTTATTACTCAATCAAATTGAGTTAATTAGTGATCAAATTACTAATTAAACCTTTCATAAATATTGAGTCCAAATCCAATGGGTAATCGGGCATCAGAATTCATCGATATGTAACCCTGATCGAAGAGTCCTAAACCAGTGGGACTCTTGACCTCGGTACCCAAAATGTGTAGAATTCATGATCAGAGAATCTTGATTCTCGATCACAGAATCTCAAACATAAAGGACTCTTCACCAGCTATCAGATCAGATAGGAACCTCTAATGTGTGTGACCCCGAAGGTTCGAACCTAAGCCGATAGCACAGGAACCAATTCTTGTACTAATCGAAGTGATCATCTAGCAATGGTACCCGACGATCGGATAGGTCGAATGGTCACAATCGCCACACTCAGAACTTACGTGAATATGGTTACTGTATAATTCATCCTTTTGACCTCTGTGTTTATGACGACTCAGGGTTAAACTGTCAACCCTGATTAGATCATCCGAATCGTGCTCAACTCAAATAGTCCTGTGACTCCTCACAAAGACTACCCTGACCAAGGTTTTGCTAAATTGAAACACGACTGTATCCAGTTCCTAAACTGGAGTGGTCAATCTTATCTTGACACACGCACTGACAAGTGAAGTACTTGACTATACCCAGCAGCCTTCCGTCACTGAATTAAAAATTCAGGTAGTCCAGTGCCTAAGTACAGTGAGTTGCTTGCAAGTCACTGTGGCGGTCTCAGATCGGAGGGATATTTATACTCATATTCCATCGGAGCAAATCTTGACAGCAGAAATAGCTCCGGAGTTGGTCACGTCAGTGCAGATGTACCCTTACATCTCACCTGTATGTCATACCAGTGTCTCCACACTCATTGGTTAAGAGGACAACCAACCTATATGGCACACAACGACCTGTGCTTGATAAACGTTGTCGTCTTTGGTAACAACGTATCATTTGATCGCGAACAGATTTAAGGACTAAACGATAAATCCTCCTTTATCGAGTCTAAATAGTCCTAAGGACTTTACCACAACATAGGAGTTCATTAGAAGATGAAATATTTTATGATAAAAAATATCAAAATAATTTTTATTAATTCATAATTCATGTACATATACAAAAATGAACACAACTGTCAACAGGCTGACGATTGGCTTTGGGACACTATTCCCAACAGATGGTCATTGGACCAAGGGTCGAGGAGCTACAGTCGAGGAGGAGGAGGAGCGTGCTGAGGGAAAGGGTCCCTCATCACCACTTAAGCCCAAGCAGAGCCCTGATGTTCACTTTGTATCAGAGTCTGAGGCAAGACCCTCAATTAGTGTACCCTCATCTTCGAGCCGTACCATGCCATCTTTTAGTTTGGGGGAGGATGAGATGAGACTATTAGTTGAGAGAGTGGCAGGCATTCTATCTGTTCAGCAGTAGTAGTTTCAGAATTAGGTTCTTCATTAGCTCCACCTGTTTCAGCAGTATCAGGAGCAGATCCTCCAGTAGGTGTAGCAGCAGCAGCAGTATCGTCAGCCTCCATCGAGTTTTTTTTCTGACTTTTTCTCAAACTTTTCAGTTGTGCCACACATTTCCTCATTGATGCAGCTTTTATCTGACCTGAGCTCTAGACCGGAGAGTGTAGAGAGTTTTCTTTTCAGGTTCAGTGGCAGGATCTTTGATATTGAAAGGGAGATCAGACTGATTTTAGATTCTCTATTGGCAGGAGCGAGCACATCTAGCACCTCTTCACCTCAGTTGGCTGATTTGACTCAAGAGATAGAGAGACTCCACATCCAGCTTCGTTCTTCACTTGAGCTAATCCGAGTAGATATCAGAGACTCCAGGGACTTCGTCTCTTCTAATCTTGATGGGTTTCGAGTTTCAGTGAGAGGGGTCTTGTCCCAGCTAGATGCTATTAGGATTCATCTTCAATCTAGACCCTTCGCATCCAGTGAGCCAGCTTTTGTCCAGCACATTGCATTCCATCCCCCGACATCTTCCACTCAGACCAGACCCTTTGGTCAAGGATGAGGCTGATTATGTTACACTTGTCATGATTTTGAGCTCGATGCCCATTCTCACTGATCTGATCATTTAGTATTAGACTTTTAGGTTGCTTAGTTATTGTATTTTTGTTTAGTAGTTAAATGTATGAGAGGTTTATGCTCATGGATATATATTATGACTCTTGTAACCTCTCTTTTTGTTGTAATTAATATGTGAGGTTATCCATTATCTTGGTATCACTTTTTGTTTATATGTGACTGAATGAATGACTATTATATTTGAATGAATGCACTATTACTCTGATACCTGATGTACAACTATTAAAAATCTTACTCTCTCTAATCAATTTTTGATGATGTCAAAAAGGGGGAGAAAGTAGTGTAGTCCAGTCTATCTGAATTTTTATTGAGAAAGTAGTCTATCTTAAATTTTTTTGCCAATTTTCTTAAATTTTGTTCTGATACGGTACAGTATTTTACTTTGATACGCCCATCTTTTACTCTGATACGTCTATCCTTACTTTTATTTTGATATTTTTTGAAAAATACTCTGATACATTCATTCTTCTTGAGCGCTCTGATATTTTTATTTTTGCTTTGATATCAAAATATCCTGATACATCTATTCTTGATTTTGCAAAATGCTCTAACACCTTCTCTTTTGATTCTTGCTCTGATATTTTCAAATTTGCCTTGATGTCAAAATAAAAAAAGAGAAAGAAAGATTCCTTTAATATATAGTGCTCTAATACTAAAAACAAAGAAGAGAAGAAGAAATTTCTTTGCTCCAATAAGAAAAATTTTACAACTTAACCACTTTTTATATAAGAAAAGGGGAGATCATTTTCAAAATGGTCAAAATAATTACTTTCATCTGTCTCATACAAGAAAGAAAAAGATTTTGCTGATTAAAAATAATTTTTGAAAAATTTCGATACCTTCACAAATAATTTTCAGTAAAATAATTTAAAACATTACAACTTGCTAAAAATATGTATCTCATGATATTCTATGCTTAATCTTTGGCATGTTCCTACAAGTACTTCACAAACTCAATCCCTTGAGCTTTATGGATCTTCTTTTATGAACACTTAAATATTTTATCATCATCAAAAAGGAGGAGATTGTTCCTCCAAAAATTGATTTTGATGATCACAAATCATTAGAGGAGACTACTAATGAATTTTTTATCTTTAAAAAATATTTTAGTGATATTTCAGGCAGTCTAAAATATTGAATTTGAGAAGCTCTATCAAGTATATCAAAGTTAAAGTTTTTGCAAGTTGGAGAAATTTTTGAAGCTTTTTGAAAGTGTCGAATTGATTTAAATTCATTTGAGAGTATTTGAAAGTGTTCTGGTAAGTTTTGAACCTTAAATATATGAAAAATTGGATTGAAATAAAATGGGACGATCCATCTGGGTCATCTCCTTTCATTGGATAGTCGGCACGCACTGTTTTAGCTTGTGACATGCAGTGAGACGATCCCTGAGATCCTGAGACCAAAATAGAGAACCAATTTTTTGTCTAACCGAATGAGGCATCCCATAGGACGTCCCATTGCCAGTGAGGCATCCCATATGGAACGACCCTATCTGGGGGAGCTTCATAATGGTTAGTTTTCAGTCTATTTTTAATACATTTAATATGCATAAACACTCTCCAACGGCTCTTAATTGACACTAAGACACTCTCAAGTTTAAATGAAGGTTACAAATGCTCTCTTAAGGTGGAAAATCAATAAGTTTTTAAGCATTCAAAGCTCACATCCGTGAAAGTTCAGAAAATCCCTAAAAGAGAGGAAAGAAGCATTCAATCAGCTCTCCAACCACTCTCCAACTGCATTCAAGTGTGCCAATCCATTGAGAGTGTTCAGCAAAATCTTCTTCTCCTTAAGTATTGAATTTTTATTGCATTTATTGTGCTCATTTAAGGGGTTGTTGTGCTGAAATTTCTATACACTGTGTTCTTGCTATTATATTTTGAGTTTTGAGTTTTGGGGGTTTCAAAACTCGGATAGGTTGATCCGAATCTGAAATCGGAGTGTTGTGAGTTGGCTTGTATTTGAAAAATAAGTATTCTTACTTGGATAGCAAGGGTCGGGATTGTCTGACGTTTTGTATTTAGAAATCTTTTTAGTGGATTGAATTCTCAAGTAGGGACTTGAGAAGTAGATGTAGCGGCAAGGTTGGCATCGAACCACTATAAATCTTTTGTGTTTGTTGTGCTTACATCTATTTACTTATTCTTTGTGCTTTATACTTGTTTATCTATCATTTGTGATTGATTTAATTTTCATAGCTATTCAATTCACTCCACTCAATAATTTAGCATACTACTTGAGTGCACTGATCTCAAAAATTTTAAAAAGACCCAATTCACCCCCCCCCCCCTCTTTGGCTCTATATCTGGGCAATGTCATTATTGATAGTGGTAGTATAGAAAATCTGATTTCACAATATATAGTTGACAATCTCCAACTGAAAACCATGAAGCATCTATCTCCTTATTCTCTTGGATGGATTAAGAGAAAAAAAAAAGTGATACAATAATGCTTAGTTCCTATTTCTATAGGACTGTTTTACAAGGATATGATTCTTTGTGATGTCGTTGACATAGATGTGTACCATCTGAAAAACTTTGGCAATATGATATAGATTCAACTCATTAGGATAGAGACAACCTATTCATTTTTTATAAAGATGGCAAGAAGATCACTTTGACCCTAGTAAAGGAGGACCAACCCAAAGCTTCTAAAGTAGAGGGGAAGTCTTTTTAAATCATCAAAGATTTTCAACTCAAGCTAAAGGATAGAGAAGACAAGTATGCATTAGTGTTTCCTGGAGCAGAAGTATAAACTAATGATATTCCTGAGGAGATTATGCCTCTTATAGCGAAATATCAAAATATCATGCTTGAGGAGTTATCTATTGGACTTCCACCTATGTGAGATATTCAACATCAAATTGATTTAGTATCTCGTTCTTCTCTACCTAATCTAGCTTATTATCATAGGAGTCTGAAGGAACATGGAATTCTTCAAGAACAAGTAGAGGATATCCTATGAAAGGGCTTGATTCAGAAGAGTTTAAGTCCTAGCACAATACCTACATTATTAGTGCCAAAAAGGGATGGTAATTGGAGGATGTGCATGAATAGTAGAGTCATTAACTGGATCACTTTCAAATACTAATTTTCTATCCTACGTTTAGATAACATGCTGGATATATTGGAGGGAGCAAAAATCTTCTCCAAAATTGATCTCACGAGTGGCTACCATCAAATTTGGATCAAGCTAAGTTGGAAGAAACTAATGCCAAGTACAAAGACAAAGCTGATATGCATAGAAGAAAATAACTTTTTGAGGTGGGAGATAAAGTCATGGTGTATCTTTGCAAACAAAGAGTACCTACTGGCACTTATAGCAAGCTTAATAGTAAAAATATTGGTTCATATTAGATTTTACATAAGATAAATTATAATGCTTATAATGTGGTTGATTTACCTGACTCCGCAGGAATCTCCAAGACTTTTAATGTGCAAGATCTCTTTAAGTTTCATGAATCTTCTCAAACTTTGATGACAAGTACTAACTCGAGATGAGTTGTATCCAAATGAAGAGGACCTGATGCAGGATCTTTTATATGAAAGATATGTGATGTAGGATCTTTTATATATGAAAGATGTCAATTAGGAATTGATTAAATTATTTGATCAATATTTAATTTTTATATATATTTTTTATATATGAAAGATGTCAATTAGAGATTGACCAAATTATTTGACCAATATTTAATTTTTTACTTAGATTTTTTTTTTTTAAGTAAAAGCTAGCTAAAAATTTCTTTATTTATCTTTTCTTTTGCTTCAAGCATACGTTATTATGCCTATAAATTATAACTCTTTGAGAGTCTTTTGGCATTAATGAATTGAATCACTTTTTCTATTCTAAATTATTTTGGAGGTTTCCATAATTTTGATATTTATTTTTTTTCTCGAGTTATTTGAGAGTGTTGAATGATGTTTCGATTTATCTTTTCTATGTTTCGAGCTATCTCAAGCATCTCATGATCCGGATTGTTGGTCATTGATATTGATCGCAAGTCGTACAAATGATCTGAAGATTATTAGAAAATCTCGTAGATTGATCGGATGGCCGGATGGGCAGGAATCTGGGGTGAGGTTCCGTCCAGGACCATCCACGTGAGTTGACGAGTGCTGTCAGGCAGGTCCCGATCTTGAGTTGACATCCAAGATCCAAACTGTTTGCTCCATTGGTCTGCATGATCTGCCACATGCTTAATTGAGTATAGATGCTCTCGGAATTAAGAGTAACAAAGAAACCAGCAAAACGTTGGATGGATTGTCCAATAGAATTGGTGAAGACGGCATCAGATTAGAGCCGTGCGAAATTGAAGAAACCCCTATAGCACAATCACCTTCTCACTGCATGCAGGTGTTCGACAACAATATAGTGTCCCTCCCACACTCTGCACTGCAGGGACAACACCAACAGGGCCAGCAACATCCTTTTTATCCTTTGTAATAGATCCATGACTCCGCGCTACAACAATCCTAAAAATTCTCTTATTCCTCTCTGGTTATATCTGCAGGCAACCATCCTTTCCTCTGAGGCTTCATTATTTTTAGCCTCCAATTACCCAACATGTAACCGACATGTTTAAGATTGTATGAAGCTAACTTGGTGGCCAATATTATACCATGTAGTTCACATCTAGCTAGTTTTATGTAGCTTACCCTGATTAAGGACCACTTGTCATTATGCTAAGGGTATTTAGTGCAGGTTCTTGCTGGCAGTGGGGCCTGTCCTTTAAAAATTGATTGCTGGGACTATATGCATTGCATCTGAGAATATAGGGACCTTCTTCATTGTTTACTAGCTATGGTACGGTATTACATCTAAATGCTGCATTCTCCTCTAGCATAGCGGCATTACCATCCATTTCATGCATCCATTTCATAAGTGTTCTCAATTTGGTCCTGTAATTGACTTCAAATTCATATATAAATTCAAAGATCACATGACCACACAAGTGGAAAAAACCTCAGAGTACAATTTCGGTGGAAACAAAAATACAGAAGGCCGTTTCCAAAAATTGTAGTATTTCTCAAGACTCATATTTACAAAGTTCTCACATAATTGGATGCAGAGACGCCCAAACACAGATTAGTTATATTTTTGGATATCCCGTGCTTCTGAAGTCCTAATTAGGACCCCAACAACTCAAGTACATGACTTTTCTCAGCGCCTCCTCCGATCGCTTGGCCTTCTCATCAGCATCCTCCGTTCCTTTCCTCCTCTCAATGTTAGAAGAAGAAGAAGAAGACATCCTCCTGGCCTGAGAGAAGGAACCAACGCTGTTCTTGGCCTGGTGGTTGAGAGATCTGATGGCATAGTTCCAACGGCACAGACCTGCTTGGTCTTTGAGCGCTTCCACTGCCCCCATGCTCGCTGCCACGATCAAAGAAGCCTTGCTTGCACAGCTCATGTCTTCTCTCTCTGAATACTTGGAATTTTAGGCAGATATGGATGAAGGAAAGTTGTTTGTTTCGCCGAGCTTAATGAGAAAGGAGGAAGGAGAGTAAATATATAGGGGCTGGCTAAAACATTGGGACAGGAGAAACCCCGGGATGGGATGCCGGTGGTTTTGGTCTCTCCACGGTTTGCCAGATACCGGGGGCTTCGTAGTTTGTTTTTTAGCAGGCTGGCTGAAAGCAGAGTAGCAGGGCTTCAGCAAGGACAGGAGAAAATATATTAAATAATGGAGGGCACCTAAGTTGGGTGGGTGGTGGGTGAGGATGGGGGATAAGAGCTTGCTAACACATGCTTTCCAGGTGGATCGGATAATAAGCTTCGCTAACGAAAGACATTTACTCTTAAAGCGAGACCGGAGGGGCGGGGGGTTGGGGGCTTGTTGTGGGTGTAACATGAACCGTTTGCAAGTGGTTTCAATTAGTTACCAGCCCAAGCAACAGCTGGGTTGGCAAACACTTTATATTATTTTATTAGTTAATAAAAAATAATGGCAATACAGGGGGTTAATTATTTGGGAATTGTAATCAGAAAATTGAAGTCGTAAAAACTTCTCTCTCAACCTACAAAAAAATTTTATGGAGACTGTTGCGGCCAATCTCCTCATCGCCTGGTCGTCGAGAACGTGTGCCTGCAAAAGAAAGTCTATACTGATCGAGGGTGGCTCCGGCAGGGACCCTCCGACGGTCAAGTCAGAGAGGAGACTAGGCAACAGTGAAAATAAAACAAGGAGCTCAACGAGAGAGAGAAAGAGAGGGAGCTAGAGAGGAAGGAATTCAGGGGTTTCGAATCGACCTCTAGCACTGTTGCCTTCCCCGATATATATAGTGGAGCATGGTATGACACTGTCATTAATGGCGCGGACAATTGAAGAATTGTCAACTCACTGAGGACTGTTAGAGTCGTCGTGAGGGTGTCAAATCGCCGTGGCGCTGTCAAATCGCTAGGGTTGACCCATGCCTTAGGTGGGATAATGCCCCTAGGCGGCAGTGCCGCATGCCGTTGTCAGGGCTGACAGTTTCTGGCAGCCGTACGGCATCTGAGGGAGCCGACCGACTATAGGTCGGCGGCTGGTTGAGAGATGTTGGGTGGAAACTCGGGCCCCTCCGACAGTCAGTCGGGCGCGTTGCCAAAGTCGGACGTCGGACCCCATAGTGTAGCCGATCAAGAGAGAGAAGAAGGTCCGCCCGACCGACGCATCCTTGGTCGGTCGGCAGCCGTCGATCGGTCGGCGGTCGTCGGTCAGTCGGCAGAGTCGGATGCCGATCATGTAAGTCCGACGATGAGTCGGCGTGAGTGGGGTCGGTCGGTATCCCCCAACAGTTGCCCCCCTCCACTCCTGAGTCGGATGATGCACTGGCCAATGTCTTCGTTGAGGTCGGCAGCGTCGAGCGAAAGGAGTGGATTCTCATCGTATTAAGTTCTGATTCTGATGATCGTATCGGGGGCTGATATGGTGCCGTGCGCCTCATGAATGCCAGGCGATTCGCCGGTGTCAGATGTCCCGTCGGTGTCAGACGTACTATCTCATCGGCGTCAGACGTACTGTCTCATCGGCGTCAGACGTTCCGCCTCTTTGGGAATGGGAACCGTCGTTCCCGCCGCCCGTTCGGGGATACGAAACGTCACAGCCCCTGCGCCACGTGGCAGGTGGCTATTGGGCCGGGTTGGTTCGAGCGGATGGAGGTGACATGGCTTGATCTGAGGATGGGTGCATCGAACCGTCGGACTGACAGACGGCTCGGATGATGCCACGTGGTGCGATCTGGGAATCCCTCGTTGGTCGTGCCTTCATCTCGTCTGTCGGAAGGTACTATATATACAGGGTCTCCCATACCCAGGTTTCTACCCTCCTCATTTTGCCGTCGAGACTCTTCCCGTGTGATCCCCTATTCCAGGTACTCGTCTCCGCTTTCCTTCTTTTTGAGAGTTCTCTCTTCTTCTTCTGGGGGCCTTTACTGTCTTCATCGTCTTCTCCCTTGTCTTCTCACAATCTTCTCCTTCTTTTTCTTTATTTCCTGTCTTCCGTCATGGCCAGAACATCTCCAAGAGGAGGTCGGTCGGGAGATCCGACCGACGACCTTCGGTCGACCCCGGAGGTGGAGGTCTCTTCACTTTCGGGGCCGAACGTCGATCGGCTCCGGGAGCAATATTGCATCCCGGAGCAATTTCGGCTGTTCGCCCCTGGTGCCAATGGTCGGGTCAATAGCCCGCCCGAGGGCCAGGTGGCCTTTTACGTTGAGGACCTCTGGGCCGGCCTTCGCTTCCCGATTTCGGAGTTCGTCCGAAACGTGCTTGACTATTACGGGCTATGCCCGGCACAACTCGCACCGAACTCGGTTCAGCTAATAGTCAGTTTTGCTCTGTTGTGTCAGCTTCTGCCGACTGACCCTCGGATTTTTCTCTTCCGAGCTTTCTTCATCCTCCGACCCCACCCTAAAGCCCGAAGGTGGTGGTACTTTAATCCTCGGAAGGGGCTTTCTTTTACCACCGATCTTCCGTCGTCCATTCATGGATGGAAGAACCAGTTCTTTTTTGTATCTTCTTCTATCCCTTGGGGGTTCCCCGTCCGTTGGGAGAATCTCCGAACCCAACCGAACGAGAACAGTCGGGTGGAAGCTGAGGATCGAGAAGACTTCCACCGGCTGAAAGATATTTCGGTGCCGAAGCAGAGGGAGCTCGTCATCGAGCAGGCGCTGTATGACGCCGGTCTCAGCCCGGTCCCTCGCTTAAGTCGGTTTTCCATCTTCTTTCTCCTTCCTTCTTTCCTTTCCTTTATGACACTGACCGTCTGTCATCGTTTGCAGATATGCCACCGAGGTCGAGACTGACTGCAGCCGACGTACGGCAGTACGCCATTCGGAAGAGGCCGGCACAAGGGGCCGGGCCGTCGCGGCCTCCCAAGAGGCCCCAAGTAGCTCCGTCGGGCGAGCCGACTGGGTCGGAGGCAGAGCCCGTCATCGCACTGTCGGTGCCGACGGTGCCCGTCGAAGTCCCGTCCGAGGGACCGTCGGGCGGGGGTGCAGCCTCGCCCGAGAGAAGGGCGGCCGAGGAATCGGTCGACGGTGCACCGGCTGCTCAGTCGGCAGAGGAGAAACGGGAGGAGGTGCGCGAGCCCGAGCGACCCGCGCCTGCTGCTGCCGTGCCTTCGGGGGAAACTCGGTCGGGCTCAAGCTTGCCATCAACCTCCGATATCAGGGCCTGGGTGTCCGACCGAGGGAAGGCCCCGATGACATCCGACGACGAAGGCAGGTCGGCCGGTGGTGGGGGTTCGACCGACTTCCCACTCTCGAAAGGTGCGTCGGGCCTGGCCAACCATGACTTGGCCAGGAAACTGTGCCAGGCGCTCCTTCTCCCAGCCCATATTGAAGCAATGAAGAATCAACGGGTCTCTAACATGCTGTCTTCATTTTACCCGATGATGATCCGGGTGAGTTTCCTTCTTCTTTGTTTTCATTATTGCTTGCGCGAGTTCGGTCTCCTGACGGTCGGTCTTGTTTTGTGCAGCTGGTTTACAACATATCCGAGCTAGAGGCCGAATACCAAAAGTTCGGTGATCTGCGTGCGGCTTGGAGAGACAAAGTCGCGGCCGCTGAAGCCGACAGGGTCATCCTGGTCGACCAGCTGCAACAGTCGGTCGACCAGGAGGGCCGACTTGAGGGGGAGGTCTCCCGACTCAAGGAGGAGGTCTCCCGACTCACGGGTGCCTTGGCGACTTCGGAGTCTGAGCTGCAGTCGACCCGGGACGATGCCAAGAAGAAGTCCCGAACCGTCCATCGGCTTCGGCACGAAAGGAACAGCTTCGCCAAGGAGCTGAAGGCCGAACACGAGCAGCTCCGAGTAAGCCTCGGGAACCTCGCTAAGGCCGAAGAAGGTCTGTCCATCGCCCAGGCCGACGTGGACATCGCGAAGGCAGAAGCTGAGTCAGCGAAGGAGGCCATGGGTCGGGCCATAGAAGACTTCCGCGACTCGAAAGAGTACCGGGAGGAACTTCTAGAGAGCGGCTTCCTCTCGTACCGAGTGGGATACGAGGATGCTCGGGAAGCCGTTCGAAGCCTGTACCCGGAGCTTGATCTCAGCAGCATTGTTCTGCCAGAGTCAGAGGCCCCAGCTACGGAGGAGACGACCGACCCATCACCGGGAGGTCTCACCACCAGGGTGGAAGCCAAAGAAAATGTGGAGCAAGCCACCGAAGATCAAGCGGCCCCATCTCCCGAAGCCCGAGCGGATTTGCCGACCGTCCCCGGCCGTCATCCGGTGGAAGAGGCCGACTCTGAGGACTAGTTGGCTTTTCATTTTTCCTTTACCTCTGTTTGTCATACCTGTATTCGGGCTTCGGTCCAGTTTTGTAAACTTGACCTGAACTTCAATGAAATGAAAGTCAAAGTCTTTTGGACTTGAACTTTTTTCCTTTGTATGTCTCTTCTTCTTTCATGTGTCATGGAATGCTTTTGATCACATAAGTCGCTAGCCCGATAGATTAATTAGGACGTTCGGCAATGCGTGCTGCCACGAAGGCAGGGCAAATCCCGACTTTGGACCAGCCCCTCGATTGTCATGTAATCCGACGATCGAAGGCTTTAAGTCGGACGTCCGTCACCCGATTGTGAGTCGGGCATGTTCGTCGAGTCGAAAGCCGACCGTCCGTCGGGCAAGGTTCGGCAGTCGGATATCTTTCGACGCGTTCAGTCGAATGGCGTCCGACGTGCTTAGTCGGGGAGGCGATGATAAGCCGGATCCCGATAACCTTACGTCGGGTACTTACGTCGCACCGCATGATAGATGGTGGTAAGCCGAATATCCTTCGACCGGCCGTAGCTCAGTCGGTGAGTCACGAACACGACAAGGGTCGCATCATGTGATAGACGGTGGTAAGCCGAATATCCTTCGACCGACCGTAGCTCGATCGGTGAGTCACAAATGCGACAAAGGTCGCATCGTGTGATAGACGGTGGCAAGCCGAATATCCTTCGACCGATCGTAGCTCGGTCGGTAAGTTGTGAACGCGACAGCGGTCGTGCCGGTGTTTTGCCTTTCTTGGTCGGGGCTGAGTCGGCGAGTTAGCCGATCGTTTGGCCAGAAAGTTCGACCGTAGAAGGAGTGTTACTCCCGTTGTCATGGATGCATCGGCCCTTGTAAGCATCCGGTGCATCGTCGGCGATCGGGCCATCGGTTTCGAGCGGGACGTTGAGTCCGAGTCAGAACATAGGGCCTCGTACTCCATGGCGAGCGCCGACCAAGAGTCGAAGAGTCGAGATTCCAGACTTTGAAATTTGAAACTGAACTTGTATTCCAAGTGAACAGGTACAAAGTTCATTGGTGATACAACTTTAGGTTGTCGGCATTCCAGGTCCGGAGAATGGGGTTCCCTTCCAGAGTCTCCAGTCGGTAAGCCCTCGGCCCGTAGGTGTCTGCTACCATGTAGGGCCCTTCCCAATTCAGGGCTAGCTTCCCTTGGTCTAGAGGCTTCGAGACTTCTGCCTTTCTTAGGACTAGATCCCCAGGCCTGAAAAGTTTTGGCTTGACCTTGGCGTTGTAATATCGGGCTACTTTCTATCGATAAGAAGCCATGCAAAGTTGAGCCTCGCTCCGAAGCTCGGGGAGGAGGTCTAGGTCGGCTCTCCGGCACTCGGAGTTGTTCGACTCTTGATACTGCTCGACCCTAGTTGATGGTAGCCCGATCTCGAGCAGTATCATCGCCTCCGTCCTATAGGCCAAACTGAAAGGCGACTCCCCGGTTGGCACACGGGGGGTCGTTCGGTAAGCCCACAGGATGGAGTTCAACTCCTCGACCCAAAGGCTTTTGGCTTCATTCAGTCGGGTTTTGAGCCCGTGTAGTATGATCCGGTTGGTCACCTCGACCTCACCGTTGGACTGTGGGTGCCCGACCGAGGTCAGTCGGTGCGTGATGTGAAACCTCACGCAGAAATCTCTGAAGTCCTGGTTGTCGAACTGTCGCCAATTGTCGGTGATAATGGTATGCGGCAATTCGAACCTGAAGATGATGGACTTCTGAATGAAGTCCTCCATCTTTCGCTCGATAATCTGCGCCAGGGGCTCAGCCTCCACCCACTTGGTGAAGTAGTCGATAGCGACGACTATAAACTTTTTTGGCCAGATACCGGAGGGAAAGGACCGAGAATGTCGACCCCCCACTGGGCGAAGGGCCATGGGGCGACAATAGGAGCGATTTGGCTGGCTGGCTGGTGTTGTACGTTGGCGTACTTTTGGCATGGTTCACACTTCTGGACCAGCTCAGCCGCATCCTTCCTCATGGTGGGCCAGTAGTAACCCTACCGCAGGACCTTGTAGGCCAAGGATTTGCCCCCCAAGTGACTCCCGCAGATCCCTTCGTGCACTTCTCTGAGCGCGTAATCTGCATCGATCAGTCCCAAGCACCTGAGCAAGGGAAGGGAGAACGACCTTTTGTAGAGTCGGCCATCCATTATCACATATTGGGAGGCTGACCATCGGAGCCGCCTGGCCTCCATGGGATCTTCAGGACTGATCCCATCGATTAGGTACCGAACAATCGGATCCATCCAGCTTGGTTCGGCCGTCAGTTGTAGCACCTCATTGACCTTGTCGATGCTCGGCTGCTCGAGATTCTCCACGAGCGTCCAGCCCAAAGCGTCGTAAGCTGAAGTCGCCAGCCTGGAGAGTGCGTCGGCCCGGACGTTCTCCGACCTGGGGATATGGGAGATCTCAAAATATCCGAAGCGCGCCACAAGATCCTTCACTTTCTGGAGATACTTTGCCATAGCTGGATCTCGTGCCTCGAATTCGCCTTTGACCTGCCCCACGATTAGCTGAGAATCGGAGAATACCCGAAGGCTGTCGATGTCGAGTTCCCTTGCCATCCTCAAGCCGACGAGGAGCGCTTCGTACTCGGCCTGATTATTGGAGGCTTTGAAGTCGAATCGGAGGGCGTGCTCAGTGACTACCCCTTCTGAATTGGTGAGCAGGAATCCGGCCCCACTCCCCTGAGCGTTTGAAGCTCCGTCGATGTGTAGTACCCAGGTGGACACTGGGTTAGGCTCGGAGACCGCAGCTCCTCTGGGGTTCTCGCCTTTCGATCCTTGGTCGGTCGTCGGGCATTCTGCGATGAAGTCGGCCAGGACCTGGGCCTTTAAGGCAGGTCGCGGTCGGTACTGTATGTCGAACTCGCTGAGCTTCATCGCCTACTTCGCCAGTCGTCCCGATGTGTTAGGTCGGCGCAATATCGCCCTCAGGGGCTGGTTGGTGAGGACCACGATGGCATGCGTCTGGAAGTATGGACGGAGTCATTCTGCGGAGACAGTCAGGGCGAAAATTATTTTTTCTGTCTCCGAGTATCGAGCTTCAGCGTCGCGGAGCACTTTGCTGGTATAGTATATAGGTTGATGAATTCGGCTCTCGTTCTCTCGGACGAGCACCGAACTAACCACCTCAGAGGAAGTGGCCAAATAGAGGTACAGCATCTCCCCGACCTCTGGCTTCACAAGCAGCGGCGGAGAAGCCAGGTACTCCTTCAAATCCTCGAAGGCCCATCGGTACTCGTCCGACCAAGAGAAACCCCTCACCTGCCTCAGGGTTTTGAAGAACGGGAGGCATCTTTCGGCCGACCGAGAGATGAATCGGCTGAGAGCGATGATTTTTTCATTCAGCTGCTGAACCTCCCTTTTGGTGCTCGGGTGCCGCATGTCGATGATTACTTTGATTTTCTCGAGGTTGGCCTCGATTCCTCGTTACGAAATGAGAAAATCGAGGAACTTCCCCAAGGTTACTCCAAAAGCGCACTTAGTCGGATTCAGCTTCATTCTATATTGTCGTAGAGTGCGAAAAGCTTCTTCGAGATCTCGAACATGATCCGCAGTCTGCGCACTCTTTACCAGCATGTCGTCCACATATACTTTCATGTTCCGGCCGATCTGATCTTTGAAGACCTTATTGACGAGTCGTTGGTAGGTAGCTCCGGTGTTCTTCAGTCCAAAGGGCATTACTCTGTAGCAGTAGAGGCCCTTGGGGGTCACGAAGGCAGTGTGCTCCTCATCTTCGGATGCCATTCGGATCTGGTTGTACCCGACGAAGGTGTCCATGAAGCTGAGCAGTCGAAATCCGGACGTCGCATCCACCAACTGGTCGACCTTCAGAAGCAGAAAACTGTCCTTCGGATAGGCCCGATTCAAGTCGGTATAGTCGATGCAAATCCTCCACTTCCTGTTGGCTTTTTTCACCATTACAACATTGGCAAGCCAATCGGGATATGTAGTTTCTCTGATAAAGCCTACCTCGAGTAGCTTGTCCACTTCTTCGTCGATGGCCTTCTGTCTTTTAGGAGCAAAAGACCTCTTCTTCTGCCTCACCGGCCTCATTGTTGGGTCGATGTTGAGTCGGTGCATTATTATCTCTGAGGGGATGCCCGACATATCTGCTGCCGACCAAGCGAATATGTCGGCATTGGCCTTCAGCAGCTCCGCCAACCGTCGTCGTTCTGGGTCGGGTAGTTGAGACCCGACCCATACCGTTCGGTCGGGATTCTCCGCTATTGAGACGGGGACGAGCCGTTCGGCCGGTCTTCCTCGTTCTTCCTCCTCCCGTTGGTCTAGCTTGTTGATCGTCAGGGAGCCCTTCGACTCCTCGCTTTGAGCGGAGATCTGAAAGCATCGGCGAGCGAGCTGTTGGTCCCCGCGCATCTTCCCGACTTCATTTTTGGTCGAAAACCGAACCAGGAGGTGATACGTCGAAACTATCACCCTGAGGGCGTTTAGCCTGGATCTTCCAAGTATGGCGTTGTAAGCTGAAGACGCTTGGACGACTGCAAAAGTCAAATGGACTGTGCTTTGTCGTGGTTCGATGCCAACCATCACGGACAGAGTGACTTCTCCTTCCGTCGTGACAGTGTCTCCAGCGAAGCCTATCAAGGGTGTAGAGACTCTCCTGAGTCGGTCGGTCGATAGTCGCATCCAAGAGAAGGTCAAGTAAAACAAAACGTTCGTTGAACTTTCATTATCTATAAAAAATTTTTTTACATCATAGTTCGCTATTGTTGCTGAGACAACAACAGCGTCGTCATGGGGAGTCTGGATGCCCCAAACATCTTCTTTTGTAAAAGTAATTGCGTCGTCGGGGCGCGGCTTCTTTGTCGGCTCCCCTCCAGCGGACGTCCCCGGGCCCAGTCGTTTGGAAATCATATTGGTGACCCCGATCGTAGGCTGATTAGTCATCGCTTCTTCAGTCGACTGGGGTCGTCGGTCGGCAACGGGTTGAGTCGACGGATTCCTCCAGAATTTGCCGAGATATCTCCGGCGGATGAGAGCTTCGATCTCATCCTTGAGCTAGATGCACTGCTCAGTATTGTGGCCGTGGCCTCGGTGGAATCGACAGTACTTCCGTCGGTCGAGGCCCTTTACCTTCAGAGGCGGAGGCCGTCGCAGATACTCTTTCCCTTCGATCTCCATCAAAATCTTAGCATGAGGAGCAGAGAGAGGAGTGTAGGAGTCGTACCTGGGGTGTGTCGGCCTTGGGCTCCACCATCGGGGCGACCTTTGGTTCCGCTGTGGGGGTGAGACCCGATTATCGGTCGGGGCCCTGCTGGGCACGGCAGGGTCCCGACCCTTCCTTCGCTTCTCTTTCGGGCCCTTGGACTCGGCCAAGCGTCGGTCGGAGGCTCCTTCGTCCGCGCGCATGTACTTGTATGCGCGCTCCAATAGTTCAGCATACGTCTGGAGGAGGGTCTTGTCCAGGCTGTAGGTGAATTGGGATGCCCTCAGCCCGCGCTTCATGGCCGAGATGGCCATGTCTTCGTTGAGGTCCCGAACCTCAAGCGTGGCCGCATTGAATCGCGTCACGAAGTGTTGGAGCGTCTCGTTTTCTCCCTGCTTGAGGGAGAAAAGGCTGTCCGAAGTTCATGGCGGCTTCCGGCTAGTGCTGAAGTGGGCCACGAATGAGTACTCGAGCTGCCCAAAGGAGTGGATACTTCCCGATCGAAGATTGGAGTACCAGGCCCTGGCAGCTTTGCAGAGCGTGGTGGGGAAGCCGATGCAAAGGAGAGTGTCGGTTGCCCCTTGAATCGTCATGAGAGCTTTGTAGCTCTCCAGGTGGTCAATTGGGTCGGTGGAGCCATCGTAAGGCTCCACGTGCGGCATCTTGAACTGACTGGAGATCGGTTCGTCGAGGATGAGTCGGGAGAGAGGTTGGGCAGTCTGAAAGTCGACGTCGTTTGAAGACTTCTGTCCGTCCACCTGCAGCTGGGCAAGCCGACGGTCGATTTTCTCGAACCTGCATTCGTAGTCGTCGATCCGTCGGTGCTGAGAGACCCCGGGGGTGGAGTCTCCTGACGAATCCGAGAGGGAAGCAGACGGTGTTCGCGGCCACTTCTCCTTCCTCGCTCGCTCCAGCTAGGAAGGAGATGGCCGTCGAGACCGACGGGTGTCACACCGTGGGTGCCCCTCCTCTCGGTGGGAGTACTGTGATAGGTGCTCCGGAGGGGGTGACGGAGATCGGTGCGGACGTCGGCGGCTGCTCCTGGAGGGCATCGGGTGCACCGTCGGTTGCTCGGCCGGTGAAGGCGGCTGCCGGACCGGTTGCTGTTGAAGGCTTTTGACCGCGTCTGTCAGCACGGTCATCTGCCGCACGATCACCGCGATCTGCACCTCCGTGGTCACCGCGGGGTGCAGAGAGCTAGGTTCCGCCATGGAGGGTGGAGGGGAGGCCTCTTTCCGGCGAAAAGAGCACCTCGCCGATCCAGTGACCCTCGATCGTTGAGCTCTTATCTTTGTCATCTTGAAAGATGTTTTAAGTTCCGTAGGGGTCGCAATCCCTGGTGCTGTCAATGAAGCACTAACTTGTCATTGCGCTCCCCCCTACCTGGCGCGCCAATCTGTTGCGACCAATCCCCTCGTCGCCTGGTCGTCGGGAACATGCGCCTGCAAAAGAAAGTCCACACTGACCGGGGGTGGCTCCGGTGGGGACCCTCCGACGGTCAAGTCAGAGAGGAGACTAGGCAACAGTGAAAAGAAAACAAGGAGCTCAACGAGAGAGAGGAAGAGAGGGAGCTAGAGAGGAGGGAATTCAGGGGTTTCGAATCGACCTCTAGCACTGTTGCCTTCCCCGATATATATAGTGGAGCATGGTATGGCGCCGTCATTAATGACGCGGACAATTGAAGAATTGTCAACTCACTGAGGACTGTCAGAGTCGTCGTGAGGGTGTTAAATCACCGTGGCGCTGTCAAATCGCTAGGGTTGACCCATGCCTTAGGTGGGATAATGCCCCTAGGCGGCAGTGCCGCATGCCGTTGTCAGAGCTGACAGTTTCTGGCAGCCGTACGGCGTCTGAGGGAGCTGACCGACTATAGGTCGGCGGCTGGTTGAGAGACGTTGGGTGGAAACTCGGGTCCCTCCGACAGTCAGTCGGGCGCGTTGCCAAAGTCGGGCGTCGGACCCTATAGTGCAGCCGATCAAGAGAGAGAAGAAGGTCCGCCCGACCGACGCATCCTTGGTCGGTCGGCAGCCGTTGATCGGTCGGCGGCCATCGGTCAGTCGGCAGAGTCGGATGCCGATCATGTAAGCCCGACGATGAGTCGGCGTGAATGGGGTCGGTCGGTATCCCCCAACAGAGACTTAGCCTACAATAAATATTGCAGACTAAGCTAATAAAAATAAAAATTAGAGTTATATTTTAGTTGATGGATGGTTGGGAGTTGAGTTGAGATTGTAATCAATAGAATAATCAATAAAATTAATGGGGTAATCAATGAAATACAACTCAACTCTTAGCTATCTATCAATCAAAATATGGCTCTAATCTTTATTTTTATTAGCTTAGTCTACGATATTTATTGTACATTAAGTCTACTCAAGAATTTCTACTCAACCTATAATAGTAATTCTATCTATACGTTCTTTGCAGTGTCTTTGTACAATTGCTTACAATAATAATAAATATAAAAATAAAAGTATATAACAATTGATTTCAAAATAGACTTTGAGAATCTCTTACTAGCTACATGATCTTGAAAGGTCTTTGACTTCTCAATAAACTCAAGCTCATTTAAAAAATTTTGAAACTAATCTTTTAGAATTTCAAGGAGTATTTATTATGTTGTTATCTTTAGATTCAATGTTTTGCTTAGCCTGTAAGGCTTATATGCCTATAAATAGATGTATAATCTAGTTGATTTGCATCAATAAATCAAGTCCAAAAATTTCAAAAAGATTAGTTCTCTCTCTCTTCTAAGAGTTTTTCTTTCCCATTCCATCATCTGGTATTCGAGCTTCAAGACAACGCCTAGTAAGGCTTTGTGAGGTGAAGGTCTCTTAGGTGATCCAAAGATGATGGCTTTCGCGAATGATGCTGGGTCTTTTCAACCTCAACTCCCAAAATTTGACAGGAAGAATTTTGAGCATTGAAAGATCCAAATAGAGGTACTATTCGGGTAACAGGACCTCACGGAAATCATTGAGGAAGGTTTCAAAGAGCCAAAGGTGATGACTATTTTGTCACAAGAAGAGCAAAATACTTTGAAGGAAAACCGTAAGAAAGATCGTAAGATACTATTTTAGATCTTTCAAGCAGTAGATTCCATCATCTTTGAGGTGGCAACTTCAAAGAAGATAAAGGAAGCATGGGATACTCTTGTGAAGTCTTATAAAGATGCAGAGAAGGTTCAAAAGGTTCATCTTCAGACTCTTCGAAGATAGTTTGAGCTTCTTCAGATGGAGAAATCAGAGTTGATCTCTGATTCTTTCTCATGGACATTGGCCCTCGTTAATCAAATGAAGGCTAATGGTGAGAAAATTAGTGATCAACATATTGTCGAGAAGGTTCTCCAATATCTTACCTTGTAGTTCGAGTATATCGTAACGGCTATAGAGGAGTCCAAAGATCTCTCCACCTTGTCAATTGATGAGTTGATGGGCTCTCTGTAGACGAGCAGCGACTCAAGGAAAAATCCAAAAAATCAATTGAGGAAGACCTGCAAAATTAGTTGACATTACAGGATGATAGAAAGAGTACCTCCAATAATTCTTATCAAAAAGGAAGAGATTCCAAGTCTCAAGGGCATCAGGAGAAGAAGTCCGGCAAAGCTAAAGATAAACCCCGTATTCAAAGCTTCAATTGCAAGAAGTATGGGTATCGTAAGTCTCAGTGCTACAGCAAGAAGGGAGAAGGTAGAACTTTGTATGCTAAAGTTGTAAGATCTGCTGACAGTGATGATGAATTAGAGAGAGCTTTATTGTTCATATGTGATGTTGTTGTGGAGGACCGAAAGAATATATGGTTCCTTGACATAGGATGTAGCAATCATATGTGTGGACAGAAGGAGTTGTTCTCAAAGCTAGATGACACTGTCAGGTCAGAGGTGAAGTTCGAGAATAATATGAAAATTCCTATCATGAAAAATGGATACATCACCATCAAAGCAAATGATGGGTCTGATCGATGCATAACTGATGTGTATTATGTTTTGGGTCTTCATCAAAATCTTCTTAGCATGGGACAGTTGTTCGAGCATGGCTATAATATGCAGATTAGTGACGGGTTATGCACGATCAGAGATAGGCAACAAGGCCTAATTGCAAAGGTGAAAAAGTTCTCTGATCAACCTTTTCCTTTGCACATTAGATATGCTACTTCGTGCTTCAATTCTACTATCCAAGATTCCTCTTGGTTGTGGCACATGCATTTTGGGCATATGAACTTTGATAGCTTGAAATTACTAAGCCGCAAGCAGATGGTGTCTGGCTTACCGAAGATATCTTCTCTGAAAGATGTGGGTGAGATGTGTGTGGTTGAGAAGAAATGCAGGGAGGTGTTCTCTTCCGGACAATCTTAGAGAGCAACGAAGCTATTGGAGTTAGTTCACTCCAATCTTTATGGGCCATTGGAGATACCTTCAAATCAAGGGTATAAGTACTTTATTACTTTCATTGATGATTTTAGTCGGAAGATATGAGTTTATTTCTTGAAGCATAATCTAAGAGATGATTGATGTTTTCAAGGAGTTCAAAGCCTATGTAGAAAGACAAAGTGGACACTAGATAAAAACTCTTTGTATTGATCGAGGTATAGAGTATTTGGTAGGTGATGACTTCTTCAAGCAGGTAGGTATCAAGCATCTGTTGATTGCGAGATACACACCTCAATAGAACAAGGTGGCTGAGAGGAAAACTCAGACCATTATGGATGTGGTTTGTTGCATGTTGCGAGCAAAACATGTGCCAAAACAATTCTGGGCAGAAGCTGTTGCATGTGTAGTCTATCTTCTAAATAGATGTTCAACCAAGGTCTTGAGTTCAAGACTCTTTATGAGGTATGGAATGGCTAAACACCTTCTATAAACGTCTTCATGTGTTTGGTTGTGTTGCTTATACACATGTGCCTAGTGAGCTTTGCAAGAAGCTTGATGATAAAAATGAGAAGTGCATCTTTATTGGCTATAGCACTAGTGTGACCAAGGGCTATCGATTGTATAATCTTGTTATGGAGAAGGTGATTGTCAGCGAAGATGTCACCTTCGATGAGATAGGTGAATGGAATTGGAGCATTGAGGAGAAAAAGAAGTTTCACTTCATTCAAGAAGATGAGGAGTTTACTATAGATTCCTTACAACCTGCTGGTCCATCCAATGAGCAGCCAGCTCAGATAGAGACATCCATCCATCCATAGTGAAATCAAGTCTTACCTACTCGCTTACAAGACTATGTATTGTCTAGGGACATTGATGCATCTGATGAAGAAATTGTCAATTTTGCCTTATTTGCAGATTGTGATCCGAAGACATTTGCACAAGCTTCATGTGATGAAGGTTGGATTCATACCATGGATGAGAAGATCTGTGCCATTGAGAAGAACAACACATGGAAATTATCTTCTCTACTGGAAGGCAAGAAGTCTATCAGAGTAAAATAGGTTTACAGGACCAAAAGTAAGCCAAATGGGGAGATTGATAAGCTCAAAGCCTGATTAATAGTCAAAGGCTACAGTCAGAAGCTAGGGATTGACTATTTTGAGGTCTTTGCTCCGATTGCTCGATTAGATACTGTTCATCTCATCATTACTTTAGCTGCTCAGAAGTACTAAAAAATACACCAGATGGATGTTAAGTCTGCATTCCTCAATGGAGTACTTGAGGAGGTGTATGTAGACCAACTAGAAGGGTATGTCAAGTAAGGCCAAGAGCACATAGTCTACAAGTTGAAGAAAGCCCTCTATAGACTTAAGTAAGCATCAAGAGCATGGTACACTAGGGTTGACATATATTTCATGAATCACGGCTTTATTCGATGTCCTTATGAACATACTTTGTATGTTAAGGCTAATCCAGATGGTGAGATACTTATGGTATGCTTGTATGTTGATGATCTCATCTTCACTGGGGATAGTCAAGAGATGATTGATAGCTTCAGGGAGGCCATGATTCGTGATTTCGAGATGACAGACATGGGTCTCATGTCTTATTTTCTCAGCCTTGAAGAAATCCAATCAGAAAAGGATATTTTTGTTTCCCAGAAGAAGTATGCTATGGATGTTCTTGAGAAATTCAAGATGATTAATTACAATCCGATCCTCACTCCAACGGAAGCAAGATTGAAGCTAACAAAGGAGGTGGTGCAGAAGTAGATCCCACATATTACAAGAGGCTGGTAGGTAGTCTACATTATTTGACTTCTACTAGGCCAGATATTGTATATAGTGTTGGGATTGTTAGCAGATGCATGGAGTCCCCAAGACAATCACACTTGCAGGCAGCAAAGAGAATTTTAAGGTACATCAAAGGTACCATTGAAGATGGTATATTCTACACTTCATTGAATAGCTTTCAGCTAATAGGATATACTGATAGTGATTAGGGAGGTGATACTGGAGAAAGGAAGAGTACTTTCGATTATGCATTTCATCTTGGATCAGGTGTTTTGTCTTAGTCCTCAAAGAAGCAACAGGTAGTTGTTTTATCCACAATAGAGGCAGAATACATAGCAACGGCACATTGTGCTACTCAAGCAGTTTGGTTGCACCAGATACTTACCAAGTTATATCACAAGCAAGGACATCCAACGATGATCAAGTGTGATAACAAGTCGGTAATTGTTCCAGTAAAGAATTCAATTTTTAATGAAAAGAGCAAGCACATCAGCATCAAGTATCACTACATTTGAGATCTAGTGAAGTCAGAGGAGATAGTGCTTGAGTTTTATAAATCTGAAGATCAAATTGCTGATATATTCACTAAGCCACTAAAAGTCGATATTTTTCTTAAGTTTAAGAAAATGATTAGCAAGGTCAAATTCGATGAGCTTGGTTTAAGAGAGGCTGTTGGAAAATGAGAAGGTTTTTGACTTCTCATTAAGTGTTGGGAAATGAGAAGGTCTTTGACTTCTCGATAAACTCAAGCTCATCCTAGAAACTTTGAAACTAGTCTTTTACTATTTCAAGGAGTATTTATTATGTCATCATCTTTTAAGTTTAGATTCCATATTTTGCTTAGCCTGTAAGGCTTGTACGCCTAAAAATAGATGTATAATCTAGTTGATTTGCATCAAGAAATCAAATCCAAAAATTTCAAAGAAATTAGTTCTCCTTTTCTTCCAAGAGTTCCCCTTTCCCATTCCATCATGGATATTTAATAGATTTCAAGAATATTCCAATAACATTCTTTGATAATCCTTTAATGGAAATATATGATAATAGATTTCAAAAAAATAAAAAATATTTGATAATAGAGTTTGAAAAATTGCTCTAGTAATTCTTTGAATAAGCTTTGATAATCATTTGAATAATTGGCTATATAATCTTAGAGATTTCTTAGAGATTTATATGATTAGCATCCTCCCACAAGCTTAGATGGGTGACACCGAGGGCTTGGAATATAGTAGTTGGAAGAATTGAGAGGAGAGCCTTATTATAGAAATATCAGCTAGTTGATCGGAGAAAGAGATGAATCGAATATGAAGCCTATAACAAGCCACATTCTCGAATAAAATGAATATCAATTTCTATGTACTTAGTTTCAGGCATGGAAATCTATATTAGGAGTGCGACATATAGCTCATAGATTATCACACCAAAATATTGGTAGGTTATGAATGATGATAGCCAAAAACCCGGACATTTAAATAGATAGGCCAAGAGTACATAAGCATCACAAAAATCTTTAATTTATCTGATGTGAGACTATTATTTCTTAATACCTCCTTTTCATGTGTAGAGTCCAAAGGATAAAACCCAAAACAAGAGGCAACATTTGGATTAATAAGTGAGAGCACGGAGATTTCAATAAGCAAGAAGTATCGATGGGCTCTAATACCACATAAAAAGGAAGCTACAGTTGTACAGAAATTCTCTTGACCTATAGTCGGTGTAGAGGTCTTTATATTCTTTTATAGTGTTTTTGTACAATTGTTTGTAATGATAATAGATATAAAAATAAAAATATACAATGATAGATTTCAAGAATATACTCTATGAATCCCTTGCTAAGTGGCCAGATGATTCTAGAGCTGATTGATTGAGATAGTATAGGAGGTGAAGGTGGGAAGGCATGTAGGTTTGCAGGAAGGGATTGTGCCTTTCATCAAGTTAAAGAATAGGTCCATAATGGTCTTCATCAAGGCAGTTATTTGAATTTGAATTTAAGTTTGAGTAAAGGAGGAAGAGGCTTTTGAGTGTCAACCCCCAAGAGGTTTTAAAACAAAACCCTAAGAGTGGCTTGACCCAGAAGATCAAACACATGCAAATTGGATCCTATCAAGAGCAGATCCAGCTGTGCAATATCAAGATTGTTCCCACTCAGCTTTTCTCGAGGGTTGGACATTCTATGACCGCCTTTGCTAGGATTTTGGCAGTTTGCTGACTGGATCTCTTTAGAATGGGATTATAGGATTTCGCACCTTGGACCCTTGGTGTCTACAAGCTAACTTAATACTCCATATTAGTTTAATTAATCATTTGTGGCCACATTTATTGACATAGGCTATAAGAATGTGCTTCTGAGAAATGAGATGTACATGGATTAGAAGAGCAAAAGTGAAAGAAAATTTTACAAAAAAATTATTAATCAACCAAAACAAATTTATTGGGAATGAAATCTTAGGTTACTTTATATAAGGAGCCTCATAAAGTTTGAATAGAAAACACAAATCTGACCAAAACTAAAATGAAACAAATTGAAATTACTAGGCAAATCTAATATATATATATATAAAAACGAAACTTCCCAATAGAGAAGCCTCTATCCGCTATGTGGCAGCAATATAGAGATAATATTTTGTATTTTGGGCGAACATCGGAGTGGATTGGAGAGTTTGATTGATTCCGTCGACATCTGGAAAAAAAAATCAAATAAAATCCTAGCTCCGAGACTCTAGCCCCCTGTTCTGGCGATGGCCTCCCATCGGGTCCTCTCCTCCCTCTTCCGCTCCTCCTCCCGCCGCTCCTCGGCACCCAAATCTGCCTTCCCGAACCCTCGGAGCTCTTACCCTTCCCCCATCTCCCGCCCCTCCCCCATCGGCTTCCTCCTCTCCCGCACTGTCGAGTACGCCACAGCCGCGGTGGTGAAGGGCCCCCCATCCCCGCCGTCACCTGCGAAGGCCACCGGCGGCCCCAGCAGCAAGATCACTGATGAGTTCATCGGTGCTGGCGTGATAGGCAGCGTGTGCCAGGTGATCGGCACCATCGTGGATGTCCGGTTTGATGAGGGGCTGTCGCCAATCTTGATGGCTCTCGAGGTGCTAGACAACTAGATCCGCTTGGTTCTGGAGGTTGCGCAGCATCTGGGGGAGAACATGGTGTGGACCATCGCCATGGATGGGACCGAAGGGCTCGTCCGTGGTTAGAGAGTTTTGAACACTGGGTCTTCAATCACTGTAAGTTTTACATACCTTTATCTTTTTTTTTTTTGGAACTGACATGAAACGGCCTCTTCATATTATAAAATTTCATAGGAGAATATTATTCTGTCTTGAATCTGATCTGTTGAATTTTTGTTTTTTTTTTTGGGTAGTGCAAAGTTTGGCCAGTGATCAATTTTTATCTCTTTGATAAAACATAAGTTTAGTGGTAAGGTCTATTAATAAATCGATGGCTGTATCATAAGCCTTTCTTGATTAAATTTTATTATAAAATTTCTTTCTCCGTAGGAGGATAGATGGTTTCTTGGGCTTCGAAGAGAGCCATTGATCGGTGGATGGATGGTTGTGATGATATGTTCGATATGGTAATAAACCATATTATCGTGTACTCAAAAAAGAAACAAAAAAAAAAAGTGCGTGACCGCTGCCATTACTTTATCATGTGGAAGGGAGAAATGCACCGTAGTGTGTTGGAACTTGAAAATGCATGGGATCCATCTACATAATATGACGTGAGGTGTTGGATACGCATGGGACCTATCTACATAATATGACGTGAGGTGTTGGATGTATGTTCTAGAAATCAATCTTAGCTGACACATTTCATATCTCTAGAACATGATTTTATACCAATTGGGCAGTTATATTACCTTGTATGTTTATGTGTCCATGAATCATCTAAAGGATTAACAAGATGATGACACATATTCTCAAAGAGTTGAGAATTTGAGGCATGTGTCATTGGTGCTTAATTCCTAAATTTCTCATGATCATAGGATCATCATGGAGATGGTGATTGATCCGGATAGACCAGTGCACAGATCGCTTCCTTAAGATAGATGGATCTCGAGTCTGCAGTGTAGAGGCACTGGAGCGAAAGTGCAAGTGGTTGTTAAAGAACAACTAGCACTGAGCGTGACCAACATGAAAAGTCGCATAGATGTCTGCTCACTCATTAGTGACTTTCTCAATGCTGCAGTTGCATGACTAGTCCTTTGATCTAAGATGACACCACTGATCATAGTGAGGCTGCTGGAGTTTGACTGATACATCAACATGGGTCTCAAAGAGCCCTTGTAGTGGATGTTGACGATAGTTGGTCCACTGTAAGAGTGGGGTGTGCATCAAGATGGGATCTATAGATCCTAGCAGAAGAGAGTAGTCCTATAGGATTTAAGAGGCTGAGTCTTTAAGTCTATGGTCATAGCATTGTGATTGATGAAAAAGAGTTTCCATAGAATCATATTTGGACTTCAGCTGATTGAATCTATCATATGACCGATGTTGAGGTTTGACAATTTATCCATGACCTGCCATCTGATTGGGACTCACGATAGAGGGACTGTATCATGCGCTAACTGCACCTAGAGGTTCATCTTTTATTCTGCTGGATTGCCACTACATACTTCTAGGTGTCATTGGTGGATTGTGAGACTCACAAGGATCATCTTGATGATCAATGATCCTTGGTGGGCAGAGTTAAAATTATTCCAATATATTGAAAAGTGTTTCAATGATATTGTGATAGAGATCACAATATATCTCACTATCAGACAGAATATAACTTATCAGGTCACACACAAAAGAGACTTTTGACTGATCAGATGGTTAAATTACGATTATGAATTGTAATAAGATTTGATTATCAATTTGATTGATAATTAAACTAATGTAAATATTGCATTATGTAACTTGTTAAAGAATTAGTGAGTTATAGGAGGATTAATTAGCAATAGAATTGCTAATGAGCTCAATTTGATTGAGCAATAGGGTTTGTATCAAGTCCAATTTGATTGGATTTAATTTGACTCATTTTGAATTTGATTTGATCAACCCTTTAGGGTTATAGGATAATCCCAAAAGGATTGGATGATTAGTCTCAGTTGAATTAGGATTTAGATTTGATCCAATTCCTAATTAGACTAAAATATATGTATTCCTAATTAGACTAGAAATCTTTATTTTCATGCTGCATAAAATCCTAATGGGATTAGGATTAAAATTCAGCGTCAAAAAAGAGTCCAATTGGATTATGACTCCTCCTCCAATTTAGAGACATCCAATCTGAATTAATTGGACTTCAAATCAAATTTGGATTTTCATCTTTTTGAGTTTAATCTGGTCCTAATATGATTAGAATTAATTAAAATTTAATTAAATTTAAAATAGTAATTTAATTGAAGAGTCCCATGGAATTAAAACACTTCCTTTTCAATGCACCAAAGGAGTCCCACGTTGAACCAAATTTAGTCCCACACCTCCAACTTATTTTCATGCCAAACCCCTCCTCTTTTTAGCATGTAAGAAGGCTCTAAAATCCTTGGTTACCGTGTGGGGTACTAATCAGATTTTAGTTGGGCGGCTCAAAAGGATAGAGTCCTAGGTTGTTTGGACTCTTGATTCCTATCCATATGTGAAGTCCTCTCTTCATCTATTTAAACCCCACCACTTGGGACGTGTAAGGAGAGATTAGCACCTGGTTTTGACGCCCAAAATCAGATAAGAAGACGTGAGAAAAAGAGAGGAAAAGGAGGGGAGTGCACGGCATCAAAAGTGGGGTGCAAGGTTTGTTATATCCTTTTTTTCTTACAACTAATTGTTGGTTGTTTTTGGACATCATCTTCTCTCTCTCTTGTTCATGTTTGGATATAGTTGTCTCCTCCTCTCTTTATCCAAAAGTTGGATAAAAATTATTACATCTTTATTGTAGAGATTTGGTACTTGAATTTTAGGAAGAAAAGAGAAGAAAGGATTCTTCTCATGATCTCTAGTGTAGAGATCAAGATTCTCCTATATCTTCTTATTCTCTAAGAGTGTCTTAGAAGAAAAGAAGATTTTCAATCGTCAAGATGCGATCTCTACAAGGGAGCTAGCACTCCAGTGAGATCAAAAAGCTTCTGATCAGATCAGAGTTTCATGTGGATACCCATAGAGGCTGGGTACTTGTGCGGCTAGAAGGAACCTTCGAAAGACATCCATGATTATTTGTTCACATTGAAGAATGATCCATGTTCAGGTATATTTTTATTTATTTTTCTCTATTTGATTTCTATATCTGAATCTTATCTCACATATGATAATTCTGGTTATGGTTTGAAGATATAATCTTATGCATGCTTAGATTAAATTAGATTTAATCGAAATAAATTTTAAAAATTCGTTACGTACTTTTTTTGTAAAACATGCATGTATGAAATCATAAAAATTTCAATATGAGGTTTACCGGATCTCCGGTGTGATTGCCGTATACGCATCGGAGACTGTAATTATACCACACGAGCGAGTAAGTGGATGTTCCGTGGTATAATTATTCCATCATTTAGAAAGTTATTCCTGTTAATTACTTTTCGGCTCTCCCTACGGTTGATCCTGTGTTTTTAAAGAAATCAAACAAAAATCAATAAAGAAAAAAAAAAAAGAACCACTTTTTTTTTTTCATACAACAAAAACTCATCAAAAAAACAAAAAAATCAATAGTTATCAAAAAAATAATTCAAAGAAATACTTAATGATAAAAAATAAATTAAAATGATGAAGCAAATCTAAAAAATCTGTATAACATAAGCAAACAACCTCACTACACTTCATTTAAGGTCAAATTCAACCAAAAGAAACTAAAAAAAAAAATCTTTTTGCAATAATAGACATTAGATCCAACTAAACCAAAGAAAAATCATATAATATATTACAAAGAAACCTCGAGAGGATCCAACCAAAGGAAAAATTTGAATAAAAAAAGTTAAAAAATTATAACAAGAAATCCTCGGTATCCAACACAATCAAGCACTTTTATCAAATAAAAATATAAAATTTTAGTGAATTGAGCCCTTATTGAGATAAGAAATAAATGACAAATTTATCTTCCTTCGATAAATTTAAAAAGTTTCAAACTTTTAATATCCAAGTTAATTATTAATAATGATTGTTCTTCAACGAAAGCATTCTATGTGGGTGAAAAAATTTTAAGCATACACTTATACGGTCTGTTTCATGCCTTATCTTTCTGCTGAAAATGGGAATACCTCGATGAAAATTACGGCAGATGACTTAAGAAATATAATCTTAAGAAACATAACTTTTTTATGTCTCAAATTGACATGAATTTAAAATATATATAAAATAAATAAAAAATAGTTAAATAAAATAAAATATTTTTTAAATATTATATTTTTAAATATTTATATTTTTATTTAGAATATTTGATATTATTTATGATATTTTTTATATTATATTAAATTTTTAATTTATAAAAATATTATTTAAAAAAATATATGCCGTGCATTGCATGGGGTCTTAAGCTAGTTAAAAAAAATCCGGAGGTTACGTGAAAAATTAATATTGCTTCTGATAGAAAGTTCATGGAAATTCAGATTAAATACTTCCCTATCAGCAAACAAGCAAGAAGAAATGATGAAATGATGGAAGAAAGAAAAAGAGGTGAGAAAACAAAAAGTTTCATTCATTTCACCGAATATTTGGACTCCTCGTTTATGATGTGATTGATATACCCTTCAACTTGACTGATAGCCTATTGAACAACTTGATAAAATTGATTTGGCACTTCAAAAAAAATAGTGATTTGCCTTACAATTTTTAGATTTTATGAATCTCATGAAGGAGAAGAAAAGCACAATATCTACGAGAATGCATCAACCGTTCATCATTCTAATATGGCATATTTGGCACAAAAGGAATTCCAAGATCTTTGGTAAGCAAAAGTGTCGAGTTTCTTCTATTTTTCATAAAACTCTTTACTTCTTTTCAATATCCCATACTTATGTTTGGCTAAATCATTTCGAAGTCATGTGGCTGTATCTATCCTATTGTATTTCCTTCCCTAGTTACTCATTTTATATTTCTGCTCTCTCATATTCTCTTGTAAAATATATTTTTATAATTTGTGAAATACTTTTATAGTAAATTGTGGTAAGATTTTCACTTCACTTTCTTTTTTTGAAAAAATAAAATAATGAGAGTTGTCAGATCAGATTTAGTGAATAACTCTAATGAAAAAAAAAAAAAAAAAAGAGGTTAATGAGCAACACTATTGCAAAAGATATACACTAGCAGGATTTTTTGGTCAATCACAATATATCTATTATGTATATTAGAAAATTTTCATACCTTGGACTATCGAAAAGTTGTTACCTAATTATAAAAGGATGTTTCTAATGTATATACTGTAATTATAATTCAATATTTCAAGCTTCATGGGGGGAATGCACCCCTGGATTCAAACGACCTCCCAACCAAATGAGCTTAGGATAGCTGGCCAAATTTGAGGCAATTTAGTGTAGACATTAATGACAAAAATTTAAAACTCATGTTGAAATTTTTGGAAGCATCAGTATGACTTTTAATAACAAACAATCCTATAATGCTTGAAAGCTCCGATTGATTTAATTACGTGCATTCACACTTGCAGATGCCATGATTGGAGACAAAACTAGAATCAGTCGGCCGGTTCCTTTCTCCGAAGATATGGGTAACAGAGAAACCAGTAAGTTATCGAATAAATTGACCAACAGAGTTGGTGAAATCAGATTGATTAAAACTGCATCAAATCCAGGAGACCCTTGTCTTATTAGATCCATGACTCCACGCTGCGGCAATCTTAAAATCTTTCTTATTCCTTTCTAGTTATATCTGTGAGCAAGTAGTAATAACCAAAACGCACCATCCTTTCCTCCAAGGCTTAATTATTTTTAGCCTCCAATCACCCAACAACTCACCAACATGTTTAAGATTCTATCAAAAAAACTTGGTGGCCATTATTATATCATGTAGTGCATATCCAGCTAGATTTACGTCGCTACCCTGATTTAGGACCACTCACCAGTGTGCCAAGGGTATTCGGTACAGGTTGTTGCTGGCAGTGCGGCCGGTCCTTTAAAAATTGACTGCTAAGGCTGCATCCATTCCATCTGCGAACATATGGACCTTGTCAAGGGTCCCTGGCCAATAACAAGTAAGGTACAGTACTTCGTCTAATTGCCCAACAAAGGCACAAATTTAGGTGCTTAAATATTTTATAGAACTGACAAGATTCCAGTGCCATGCAGCGGATTTAATCAAAATATAAAAAAATAAAATAAATAATTATATTTTTTTAATTAAAATATGTATGATATACAATATAATTTTAAAAATTTACATAGTCGTCAATACTTTTGAAAATCTTTTTTCGCTTAAATCCAAAAATAAATTTTATATTATTATATTATAAATTTATATATATATTATAATTAAATAAAATATTTATTATGGTGAAAAAAAACTTTGATAGCCATTATTATATCATGTAGTGCATGTCTAGCTAGATTTATGTCGCAACCCTGATTAAGGACCGCTCACCAGTATGCCAAGGATTTTCGGTACAGGTTGTTGCTAGCAGTGGGGCCGGTTGGGACCATATCCATTGCATCTGTGAACGTATGGAAGGGTCACTGGCCAATAACAAGCGAGGTACAGTACTTCGTCTAAATGCTCCACACAGGCACAAATTTAGGCGCTTAAATATTTTATAGAACTGACATGAGCTCCGTGCTGTGCAGCAGATTTGATCAAAACATAAAAAAAATAAAATAAATAATTATATTTTTTTAATCAAAATAGGTATGATATATAATATTGTTTTGAAAATTTATATAGTCGCCAATTTTTTTCAAAATCTTTTTCTTCATTTATATTAAAAATCAAAAAATAAATATTATATATATATATATATATAATTAAATAAAATATTTATTATAGCGACGAAGAATTTGGCAGCCGTTATTGTACCATGTAGTGCATATCCAGCTAGATTTATGTCGCTACCTGATTAGGAACCACTTACCAGTGTGCAAAAGGTATTCGGTACAGGTTGTTGCTGGCAGTGGGGCTGGTCCTTTAAAAATTGACTGCTAGGACTATATACATTGCACCTGTGAACATATGGACCTTGTTAAGGGTCGCAAAGACAAATTTAGGTGCTTAAATATTGTATAGAACTGACAAGAACCCCGTGTTATGCAGCGAATTTGATCAAAATTCAAAAAGTTAAAATAAATAATTATATTTTTTTAATCAAAATATGTATAATATACAATATTGTTTAAAAGTTTATATAATCATCAATTCTTTCCAAAATCTTTTTCTTCACTTGTATTGGAAATCAAAAAATAAATATTATATTATTATATTATAAACTTAAATATATAGTATAATTAAATAAAATATATATTGTAGCAAAGAAAATAAATTATTTAAAATTAAATTATCTAGGATGTTTTTTTTACTTTGTGGGTGATACTGTCTCATTTCTATACAACAGAAGAAAAGTTAGTTTTTTTTAAAAAATATATAGTAATAAAATATTTATTATAAGAGTTAAATATCAAATTGTAAAAAGTAATATTTTCAGAGAAGTGCTTTGCTGAAAATTTCTGAATGAACATTTTTCTCAAACTAGTGACCAATACTCCTTTCAAAACTTATAATCCATAGCTGGTGGTATAAGAGTTAATTTAGCAGTAATCTTTTGTAGCAAAATCTTCGATAAAATTTTAATTAAATCCATATCCGTAATTATAGTAGATAATAAAATCAATACTTTATAAAGAATTATATAATTTTAAAAAAATAATTTTCATCTTCCACGGTAAAAGAAAAGCATAAACATATTTCTTTAAAAAATTTCCAACAATTGTAAATAAAATTTTTAATTTTTAATTCATAAAATAAAATCAAATAATTATTTTTTTAAGATTCTAATCATAATCTATATATGCTAATAAATACCAATTTTAGAACAACAAATAGAGCAATTCTTATTTTTTTTTGAAAGTAAGGACACTAAATTATTATTATCAATACTTAAAAATAATGAATTTAATTATAAATTTATATATAAGCATAATTCATGAAATAAGAAAATATAAAACTAAATAGCATACAAATACTAATCCATACTATTGATTATAAAAAATTTGGATCACAGGTTTAGTAAATAGTAATTATTCTATAATTGAAAAATAAATCATAAATAAAATTACATAATAATAAATTATCTTTTAAAAAAGTTAGAATCAAATTTACATCACCATCAAAGAAAAATATATAAAATAATTTTTTAAAATATTGGTTAAAAATTATTTTTAAATTTTAGAAAAAAATAGATAAACTTTAATTTCTACATAAACTATTTTACAAGAATGCTTGCATAGAACAAATGCAAGCAATCCATTTTATGTAAGCATCTGCATAATATAACTATGCAACTACCTTTTTAAATTATTCTCCTGTAAGGAATCTATGCAGACACATGCATAATTCTATAATTTTTATAGGATCCACAGATTTGGAATGCATAGAATTTTATATGATCTAGATTTTTTTAAAACCAAATTCTATCTTTCCCTAATCTACCCCATTGTCGCCAGTTCGTCACCTCTCTCTCCCCTTCCCTCTTCCCCACCACTAGATGATCGATTTCTTCCCTATTTTTTTTTCTACTACTTCTCCACTCCACTCTCCCCTTTCACCATCACCGCTCACCAGATCTTTGCTCTGTTTCTTGCTGCTTCATAACCCCACCTTTCTTTCCCCTCTTATCACCACCTTTTTGGTCCATTTCGTCGTCAGATCCTGATCCTCTTTTCTTGTTCAAGCAATAAATTGGTGCTTTTTTTTTTTGCTCATTTTCTCTCACGAGACAGCACATCAAAGGATACTATGCTTAACATTGCCCATTGCTCCTCCCTCCAACGAGTCCCGAGGCTATTCATCCATATTACATTACAACCAAAGATTATTATGGCTGCTCTCTAGGTTATTTTCTCCATGCTCACTTCTGATTAATTTCTCTGTGCTCCACTGTGGTCGATGCTTGCACCCTAACCTCCAATCAAACCCATTCCTGAAAAATTTCACCATCACCACTTATTATTTTTAACTTTTTTCATATTCTCTTACCTATCATTCTTCCTTTCTTTTTTTTTTTTCATTTATTTCTCCATTCCAATGCAAACCCTAATCTTCTTCTCAGCTTCTCCATGATTTATTTTTTCTATTTTCTTTTTTCCATCATTTTCTCTAATTCTATTTTTTCCAAAACTCTAACCCTAACCCAAGCCCTAACTCTATCCTGAACCCTAATCCGAGCCGGCCCTAACCCTCACCTAACTCTAACCAGACCCCTAACCCTAACCTGAACACCCACCCCAACCCAAACCCAAATCCTAGATTCAACCCTAACCCTAAACTCAATCCTAACTTGAACACCCAGCCCCAAACACCTAGCCCATCCCAAACTAGGGAAAACATAAGAAAAATTAGGAAAGATGGAAAAATTAAAAAGCAAGACCTTTTCTCACATAGTTTGATCAAAAAAATTTTTTTTTTTTCGAAGTTCTGAACTCTCTCCGTACAGTTCAAAAAAAAAAAAAAAAAAAAATAGTGGCTTCCCATTCATCTCTACCATGCCTCTATTGAAAATGCCACCCATCAGCAATCCCCATCAGTTAGTCCCGCACATTGTTATCATGAGAATAGAGCCCCATAAATTGAAATTTTTTTATAGCCACAAAAGGATCCTTTCGATCAAAAATCCCCAAATCCTACAAAATATTATGCTTCTACCCAGATTAAGCTCTCAAAACCTCAAGGGACCAACTCACACTGCCACAACTCACACAAAATCTCATATACTTTAGAAAAAAACCCAATCGGAACCTAAAAAGCCCCTTTAATCTCTTTCAAGTGCTCTCCTTTCCCACATATCTCTGAAAAAATAATGAAATGATAAGAAAAGGAGGCAAAAATAAAAGAACAAAAATTAATCAAGCTGTAACAGACAAACTTTAATTGAAGTTGACTAATTAAGAAAAAAAAGAAAAGAATAAATATTATGAAAGTAAATGATAGAACCATCAATGTTGTGTTATCATCAGCAAGTGAATCCCAAATTGCTCTAAGCCACAACATTTGACAGAAACCATTCCAAATCCTTGTCATCCTTAAAATATATCTCTATATATTCTAGCCCTAGCTAACCAGAGAAAATAATAAGAAAAGAACATAAAGGATAAGAAAAGCACACGTGCACATGTTTGCATCGACAAGCATATAGAAATAAAAACAATTTTAGTACAGGAATGAAAACATATTATGGACTATTTCTCTTCTAAAGAAAAAATAATGAGACTTCAATGAGTCCATTCTAACTTCAGAATGGTTAGGAACTACTGTAGTTGATAGTGACTGGATATAAATTAGTGTAATATTTATATAAACGAAACCAGTCTACCCATCAAATTGGAGATATTAATAAACTTGCATATAATATATACAAAGTCTACATGGGACATCATTAGAAAAGAACCCACATACATTAAAAAAAAAAAAAAAAAAAAGGAAAGAAAGAAAGAAAAGATCATTCAAGCAGAAACTACCAGTATGACTGGTCATTCCTTTGGTATGCCTAGAAGACTATGTCACACGTAGGTGCCCATTGAAAACACTAAAGAATAAAACTAGACGAAACGTCAATGCTTAGTTCATATATCAGCATCATTTGTTTTTACGTATGTAGTCAAACTCATGTGAAGTACAGACGCCCAAACAATCAAAATTTTTCCATCAGCTAAAATAACTATTACTTTGAAATAATACAACACGCAGATAAAGGAAAACATCAAGTTACAGATCCTTGTAAGTTCTCCATTTGTACTCCTCAAATTTTCCAAGCAATTCATAACAGAAATAACTTCTCAAAATAAAATAAAATCCAAAAGATCTACTTCATAAACACAAAATTGATGTGGGAAGGCACCAGACCATAATGAAATTTTTGTTCCTAAAATTTCTTTCCAACCCACGATAAACTGTTCAAATAGAGCCAAATAGAAGCCTTTCCTGAGGAGTCCCAACCGGGTGGGAGGCTCAGAGTGACCGAACAAGGAAGCTTAGACGGTGGTTGGGGTTTTTGTTGGGTATTTTCTTTTTTTTTTTTTATTTTTTTTTATTTTTTTAACAGATCCATAGGAAGGAAAGCACTTAAGGGAGGTCGGAGGGGAAGGCCGACGCTGGTGACAATGGAAAGAAAGGCGACAGCGGAAACCGGTGGTGGCGGCGAGGAGCAGAGATAAGATCGATGTCTCTCTTTTTCAGAGATTTGTGGGGGCCGATGCCGGTGACGGTGGGGAGGAAGGCGACGGTGGAGACCAGTAGCAGGTGGCATCCGTAAGAGCTCGAGTAGATTCGAGAGGGCTCGGAAAGGATTCGAGGGTAAAAAAGAAAAAAAAATACTACCGGGAAGATCTATAGCAAGGAAAGCACCTGAGGGAGGTCGAAGGGGAATGCTGACGTCGGTGACGATAGAGAGAAAATCGATCGTGGAGATCGGTGGGAGGTGATAGCGAGAAGAGCAGGGATGAGATCAGTATCTCTCATTTTCAAAGATCTATGGGAGCCGGCGCCGATGGCGATGGGGACAAAAGCGATAGCAAAGATAGATGGGAGGTAGTGGCGAGGAGAGCAAGGAGAAGGCGGGCATCCACAAGGGGTTGTGATCGTTCTAGAGGGCTCGGGAAGGGTCCAAAAAAAAAAAGAAAGAAAAAGACCAATACTAGAGAAGAAGAAGTTCAGAGATCGACATGTGGCACACTGGGGGGAGCTCTCAACTCTCCTCTCATTTAGTGGGCTACAACGATTTCAAATTCATATCTAAAGTTCAAAGACCACACAAGTGAAAAAAACCTTGAGTGCAATTTTGGAGGAAATAAAAAGTACCGAAGGCCATTTTCAAAAAATTGTAGTATATCTCAAGACTCATATTTATAGAGGTCTTACATAAGTAGATGTAGAGCCACCCAAACAGAGGTTAGTTATATTTTTGGATCTCCCTTGCTTCTAAAGTCCTAATGAGGACCCCAACAGCTTAAGTACATGACTTTTCTCAGCGCCTCCTCTGATCGCTTGGCCTTCTCATCAGCATCCTCCATTCCTTTCCTCCTCTAAATATTAGAAGAAGAAGAAGAAGAAGACATCCTCCTAGCCTGAGGGAAGGAACCAACGTTGTTCTTGGCTTGCTGGTTGAGAGATCTAATGGCATAGTTCCAACGGCACATCCCTGCTTGGTCTTTAAGTACTTCTACTGCCCCCATGCTCGCTGCCATGATCAAAGAAGTCTTTCTTGCAGAGTGCATCTCTTCTCTCTTTCTGTGGATCCTGTTGTAGATTTATACCTCGATCTTGGCTATAACATCCTCGGCTCCTGCCGAGCTATAGGAGATGGATGTCTGATAGAAATGACGATATGATAGAGGCTGACAGACAATCTATCAGCAATAGTTCTCAACTCATTGGCCTCAGATGATCTATTCTAAATCATCTTCGATCGATCTATTTGATCACTATTATAGGCGTCAAAAATAAATCACTAACTCAAAACTATGTAGATAGTAGTGAGTCAGATTCATATCTATGAGGATCATAGGTTGAGTTACATTCGAGTACTTCAGATTAAAAAAAATATAAATTGATTGATTAATTAGAATAATTTTAACAAAAGCAAGTAAAGTATATGCTAACAGAAAAGTGAAATAAGAATAAGAGAGATTTATCTCAAGATTTTGCTTGGTTACTTGGTAGACAATTAATACGTTCCCACTACAAGAAAAAAAAGTTTTAACGATGAATTTATTTACGATGAAAAATATTAATGTCACAAATAATCGTATCAACGATGCAAAAAAATTTTCGATGGTAATAAAAAAATATTAACAATGATTATAAATTTTCATCGCAAATAAAAAATATTAGTGACGAAAAAAGAGTTTTGTTGTAATAAAGAGCTTATTTATGATGAATATTTTCATCGTAAATAATTTTTTTTAAAATTATAAATATCCAAATATTAGCGATGATAAATCTTTCATCGGTAATGGTTAAATTTTTTGCGATGAAAAGTTTGGTTCCGTCGTCACTTATTCTTATTTATGACTAAAAATTTTTGTCACTAATATTTGAAGAAAAATAAAAAATTAAATATTTTTGATTATTTATGATATAAGTCTCAGTCATAAATAATTTAATTATTTACGATAAAAATACATCTTGTGTCACAAATAACGATTATTAATGATAAAAATTTTCATCATTAATACTTTAAAAGATTAGATAATTTAAAAATTTAAAACATATAGATTATTTATGATAAAAAAAATAATGTCATAGATAATTAAAATATTTACGATGAAAAGTTTTTTTTTCGTCATAAATTATCAACTATTTATGACAAAATTTTTCGTCGCTAACACCTGAGAAATGAAACAAAATTTAAAAATTTATAAAGTAAGGTATTTACGACTTAGGGAACATTTTCATCGCCAATAAGTGATTTTTTTACAAATAATTAGAAAAATTAAAAATTTAAAAGTTATGAAATATTTGCGATGAAATAATTTTCATTGCTAATATTACTTATTTACGACGGAAACATATATTCCATCGTAAATAAATATATTTTAAAAATTTAAAAATAAAAGATAATTTATGATAAAATTTATTCATCATAAATAATCAACTATTTACAATGATAAATCGAATTAGCATCGCAAAATAGTTACTTATTTATGACGTATATCTTTCGTCGTGAATATTTGAAAAATAAAAAAAATTTAAATTTCATAAACTAAACTATTAGCAATGGTAAAAGAATTTTCCATCATTAAAATGGTTTTTAACAATAGAAAATTTCATCGCTAATGCTTTAAAAATTTTGAAAATTTTAAAAAATATTTTTATTGAAGGATATATATTATAGTAAATTTTTTTATATTTATAAAAAATATAAGATAGTTTTAAAAAATAATATGTGCAAAATAAAAGTATGTAAAAATTTAGGATGAATATGTAGTAATATAAGAAAATTGTTGAAATCATACTTAAAATATCAGATGTAATTTAAAAAAATAATAAAAATTTTTATTGTAAAAAAATTATAAATAACTTATAAAAAAATAGTAAATATTAAAATTAAAAATTTACAAGAATGATGGATAGAGTGGGCCAAGATATTTTAGAATATGTGACTGCATTTTATCTAGTTTTATCATTAGTTAGTTCATAATTATTATATATACTAAATTTTATATTTATTATATTTATAATGATATATTTAAAGAAAAATCTTAATTTTGTTGCTTGTGATCTTTGAAAACCTCATTTTATTTTATTTCTTAGTTATACACATAAGTAATGAATAAAAATTTAGAAAGGTTGATAGCTGATATGGATGAAGGAAAAGTATATGTGGGGTATGGGTCGAACCTACTTCAAGTTGCATGTAAACCAAATACAATTTGACCCATTGACACCTCTAATTTGAATCATGCTTCTGCTCGATTTTGGTTGGTCTTCCATCTATTTTAGTTAATAAATAAAAAAAAGATAAAAAGGATGATATGACAGTAGATCAAGAGAAAATTTTGCACCCCATATCTGGGCTCTGGTGCTAAAGAGGCCTGGTTTTATTTGCCAATGGCTTTATTGAGTCTCTTAGATAGGATCAGATCCAAATTTAGCTCATTTTTTATATAGTTCTCATTAAACCTAAACATAATACAAGTTCTACAAAATCTAAATAAGCAGGATAAAATATGTGATGCCTGAAAAATAGGCTGCGGAAGTATTAATATTCTATGAAAATTTAAAGATAGATATGGTTCCAACTGTGTGGGCCATAAAAGAGGGCCGAATAAATTTGGTCACATACTTCCTAAACAACAATATCAGAGAAGAAAAAAGTAAGGTACTTTTTTGACCTCTCAAATATCATCATTTTTCGCATGAAGTTCTGAGTTAAAAAGTTTGCAGTCAAATCCTTGAACTTGCTTTCAGTGAATCAATGTGGTCCTGCCATCTATCTTGTTAGTTGGATCTAAAAAAATTTTATCATGCGAGCATCATATAATTACTTATAAAAAACTTATAAATAAATTTTTTTTTTAGTAATTATTAGTGATGAAAGGAAATTTTCGTCGCTAATAACATAATTAGCGACAAAAATAATCATCGTAAATAAAATTTTTTTATCGAAAAATTTTTGGTGAGGACTATTAGCGACGAAATCTTATATTTTCATTGTAAATAATATTTTTCGAGGGGGGGGGGAATTTTTTCCAGCGAAGAAAATTTTTTTTAGCGGGAACTAGTAGCGATGAAAATTTTATTCATTGCTAATAAGCTTATTAATGATGAAAATTTAGTTTTCGTCATAAATTTATTTTTTTGTTTAAATTACTGACGATGAAAATTAATTATTAGGGATGAAAATTTTCATCACTAATACCCCACGTCCTGTCATGTCCCATTTGAAACCCATTTTCTTCCTCGTTGCCCCCCACCCTCCCTTGGCATTCTCTCGCTCTCCCCCCGACATCCCGCATCTCTCCCCTTGTCCGGCCACCATCACCATTCGCTCCACCGTCGTTGTCACCGTTCACTCCACCGTCATCTTTCACAAAGCCGTCGCTAGTGCTGCCGTCGAGGTGAGTTTTATTACTTTTTTGTGGGGGGGGTTCGGGCCGAGGACGAGGACGGGGATGGGGATGGGGTCGGCGGGCCGAGGCTGGTGAGTCGGGGTCGAGGATGGCGGGCTTGGGCCGGGGATGGCGGGCCAGGCCCATGGGGCCTGTGGGTCGGGGTTGCGGGGCCTGCAGGCCGAGTCCGATGGCCTGGGGCCAAGGAAGGGGATGGCGGGTCGGGGTCGGGTAAGGCGGTTCGGGGCTACAGGGCCTACTGGCTGGGGTTGCAGGGCCTGCGGGCCGGGGCTGGGGACAGGGAGGGCGGGTCGGGGATGGGGACGGTGGTCCGGTGCCGGCAAGCTGGAGACTGGGGCCTATGGGGTCAGGCCGGGGCCGTGGTCGGGTCCAGGTCCCGAGCCCTGGGCCCGACCCGACCTGGCCCTAGTCGGGTCGGGTCTGTACTGGGCAGGGTCGGGTCCATGATGGGGCCGGGTAGGGCTTGGTCATTTTCGAGTCGAGTTGGGCAGGGCCGGGTTATGACTGGGCCGGGCCGGGTCCGTGATGGGGCCGGGCCGGGCCTGGTCATTTTCGAGTCGGGCTGGGTCGGGCTAGGTTGGTGTGGGTCAGGTCGGATCGAGTTGGGTCAGGTTGGGGCATGTCGAGTGGAGCCGGGGTGGGTTGGGTCGGTTCCGATCTGGGCTGGGCTGGGGCGGGTCAGGCCGGGATGGGGTGGGTCGGGTCTGGTAGGGTTCGGGTCAGGGCCTTTGGGGAAGGGGCAGAGCCGGGCCAGGTCAGGGCGGGGTGGGCTGGGTCGGGTCGGGTTTGGGCAGGGTCAGGTCCGGGTCGAGTCGGTTCTGGGTCGGGTCGGGGTCGGGGTCGGGTCCCGGTCGGGTCGGTTCCAGATTGAGCTGGAGCCTTTGGGGATGGTTCCGGGGATGGGGACGGGGCCGAGGCGGTCCGATAGGTCGGGTGGGGTCGGGAGTGGTCGAGGTCGGGATAGGTCGGGTTTGGGTCGGGTCGATTTCGGGTTGGGCCTGATTGGGCCGGGCTAAAATTATTATAATTGTTGCATATTATTTTTTAGTATTGCTGCTGAAATTATTTAATTATTTAACTAATTATTTTTTTACTAACACAATGTACATTGCTGTTTACTTGTTACAATTAAATTATTTTATGTGCTATTTTGTATGCTGCTGAAATTATAAATAAAAAAAAGTATTTCTATATTAGAGAAAACTCTATTGAAATTTCTGATGAAAAAATTTCAATACGAAGTTATTCTTTTTTGATAAATTGGAATTCCATCTTCGAATACACGTTCAAAGATGGTACTTAAATTATATTGAGCCGTAGATTTTTGTTCAAATTTCGATCTTCATCGAGATCGAAACTTGGATGTCCCATATTTGGGCTTTTTGAAAAAATAATAATAATATTATTGTTAATAGTTGATATTTTGTTTCATTATGTGCTATTCAGTAGTTATCTGTCCATTATTCTCTGAGTATATAGTGGACAGGGTGTGTAGGCACTATATCCACATCGTATACTTAGAGAACCATGGGGAGATACTGTCGAAATTTTTACGAAAATGAGATAAAATATCCACTAATAACCATAATGAGATTATTACTTTTCTAAAAGGGATAGGACCACACCTGTTAGTAATGATTTGAAAAGGATAGGGCATACATTTTTACTTCATTAAGTTGATGTAACATATTTTTTGTGTTAATGTTCAGTCTGCATATGTTTTTCAATATGTGTTATTTTGTATCAAGTGTCTGGATCTGGATCCGAATAGGAATTTTGGTTAGAATTCGGAATGCGATTCAGTCCGAAATTTAGGTCGGAATTCAGAATACCACTGAATTTTTTTTTGGTTGTTAATGATTTTGTGTTTGTTGTTAGATGAATATCAATAAAAGTTAGATGAATGCTAGAGATATTTTTTTACCTGAATATCGAAAAAGAGTTCAAGATTTCATTGATTTTGCACGGCATAAGGCTGACAGTGCTAGTCAGATAAAGTGTCCATATAAGAGATGTGTCAATATAGTATATCATCACATAACACTTGTTGAGGAGCATCTGCTACAATATGGTATGGATAAGAAATATACTTGTTGGATATGGCATGGAGAGGGTGATCCGAATGAAGTGGTGCGCTATGATCATGATACTGAAGATGATAATGATGCTGCTGGACCTGTCAAACATAGTGGTATTGAAGAATTATTAGATGATTTACATCAAGGTGCTTGTTCAAATATATGCATGAATACTGCTGCATCTAAAAGCAATTCTGATAATGAACATAATATCCGGCTTGAGGTAGAAGGGATTTTTGAATAGTTTGCAAAGCTTATAAGAGATTCATGAGAGCCACTCTATCCAAATTATATAAAGTTTTTCAAGTTAGAGTTTTTGATAAAATTATTTCATATTAAAATCGTGAATCGATGGAGTCAGAAGTTATTTGACCAAATTTTAACATTGATTAAAGCAGCTCTGCCCGATGGAGAGAGACTTCCGAAATCATATTCTGAAGCAAAAATATACATGTGGAAAATGGGACTTGGCTATACTCCTATACATGCCTGCAAAAATGACTGCATATTATTTTATAAGGATAACAAACAAGCAACTGAATATCCGAAATGCGATGAGTCTAGATACAAAATCAATATTAGGAAAGCAAAAAAGATACCTCAAAAGATTTTGAGATATTTTTTATTGATTCCAAGACTTCAAAGGTTGTATATGTCCACAAAGATAGCTGAAGAAATGAGATAGCATTATGAGCAGTGGGTTCTAGAGAAGAACATACTTAGCCACCCGGTCGACTCTTTAGTGTGAAAAGACTTCGATGCAAAGTATCTGTACTTTGCGAGTGACCTGCACAATATCCGACTTGGTCTAGCGATAGATAGATTTAATCCCTTTGGCAATCTGAGTACCTCTTACAGTATGTGGCCTATGATGCTAGTTGTATATAATGTGTCACTTTGGAAGTGCATGAAAGAACCATTTATTTTTATGTCACTGTTGATTCTGGATCTGAAAGTATCAGGTAATGAAATTGATGTATATCTATGACCTTTAATTGATGATCTGAAGGAGTTATGCGAAAATGGGGTACAGACATATGATTCTGTGAGTCGAAGTAATTTTAAGTTGCATGCTTCGATTCTATGGACCATAAATGATTTTTCGGTATATGAAAATTTATCTGGATGGAGCACCAAAGGATATCTTGCATGTCCAATATGTAATAGGAATGCATCCTCCTTACATTTAAAGCACGGACAGAAAATAAGTTTCATGGGTCATCGACGGTTTTTTTCTGCTAATCATTCTTGGAGGATCCATTATAATCAATATTTTGATGGTAAGTCTGATCGACGTCTGCCATCTGAGGAGTTAAGTAGAACAAAAATTTTAGAATAACTTGAAGTCATTGAAAATATCCAATTTAGAAAAATATCGGGTACTCGCAAGCGGAAGCGTACTGAAGCTGAGCTAAATTGGATGAAGGAAAGCATCTTTTTTGAACTACCATATTAGAAGCAGCTATTACTTCGTCATAATCTAGATATAATGCATATTGAAAAGAATATTTGTGATAATATCATCGGTACTATATTGAATATTTTAAAAAAAATAAAAGATGGTACAAAAGTCTATCTTGATTTGTAGAAAATGGAAATCTAGTTGGAGTTGTATTTAGTTCGTCGAGGTGAGAGATTTTTTATGCCACCCGCATATTATTCGCTGTTTGAAGAGGAAAAGAAGAATTTCTATGGATAGTTCAAAATCATAAAGTTTTCTGATGCACACGCTTCAAATGTATCACAGTGTATTGAGAACAACGGTGGCAATATCTCCAGCATGAAAAGTCATGACTCCCATGTGATGATGCAACATTTGCTTCCTGTGGTCATGCATGGCTATTTGGGTGGTGATGGTCAAACTACACTGATTGAGCTGGGAGTATTTTTTCGAGAACTGTGTTGCCAAAAATTGAAAATTAACTTACTTGAGAGATTAGAAAAGGATATCATACTCATTCTTTGTAAGTTTAAAAAAAAAATTTCACCATCATTTTTTGATGTTATGGTGTATCTGGCTGTTCATCTTTCAAAGGAAACTCTTTTGGCCGGACCGATATATTATCAATGGATGTATCCTATTGAAAGGTAAAAAAATTATACGTACTTTATCATATCAATTATAAGATATAAATATATTTTTAAAATTTAAATTTATTTTTGTTTGCAGATTCTTGTGTATCTTAAAAAAGTATGTGCGCAATAAAACAAAACCTGAAGTATCTATAGCGGAAGCATATGTAGCTACTGAGTGTGTCACATTCTGCTTGATGTATCTTGATGATATTGAAATAAGATTCAATTTTGCAGATCGTAATGTAGATCGTGAATGGGGTGATAATGAACCGATATTGTCTATATTTAAATAAATGGTTCGACCTACTGATGCAAGGAGATATAAATTTATGGATATGAACGAGCTATCCAAAGCACACTTTTACGTTCTAAATAATTATAAAAAAATTGAAGATTTTATTGAGTAAGTATCATCTTATCATACTATTTAATGATTAAAATTTTTTTTTCATATCGATATAAAATTAAAAATTATAACTTTTTGCAATGAGCATAAGAGTATACTATGTAGAGAGAATAATACGGATATCGATGATCGATATAGGAGAAAATTTGCAAAATAGTTTGATAATTTTGTAAGTTACATTAGTGATATGTTATTTATTTACTTATAAATAATATTATTTGAATCAATATAATTTTTTATCTTATGACGTAGATAAAACATAAGTATTTCAATAAAGAAGTAGGTGCGATCAATAAGTTACATGATTTAGCATGTGATCCCGATCGAAGAGTTAATCATTACACATCCTGTATCATTGGATGAATGAGATTTCACACAAGGGAGCTTGAGATGCAATGACAGATCTAGAATAGCGAAATTGCTACAACAAGATATGAAGGAAAAGAAGAGATTGATTATTATGGTGTACTGGTAGATATCATAGAACTGAAGTATGGGTCTAGTAATTATGTATTTTTTATTTCAGTGTGAATGATGGGATATTAGTAATAAAAAAATCGATATTCATATCGATTCATAATTTATTAGTATAAATCTTGCACGAACATGGTACCAAAATGAGCCGTATATATTAGCAACTCAAGCGAACAAGTAATATATTTGAAGGATCTAAAGTATCAAGGTAATTGGCATGTTATACAAAAAATAACACCTAGAGGCATATATGACATACCAACTCGATTAGAGATGGATGAAAATTTAGATTTATATGAAGAGGAAGCTTTTCAGCAAGAAGAACAAACATTAGCCGAGCTTTTGGTTGATGAAAAACTTATAACGACACCTTTGAATAGGGCTGATCTTCCATCCAACAAAGTTGAAGCTGATTTTATATTTAATCTTGATGAGTTGGTGTTGCTCTTTGAATTGATTTTGATGATTACAAAGCATTTGAGGGGATTACTAATGATCTTGGCTTGAAAAAAGACTTATTGCTTTTCAAAGACAAAATCATAATTTTATCAATACCTGATTCAGAAGCCTCAAGAGCAAGAACAAAAGACGTGCAGTCTACTGGAGAAAATTTCAACATCTTTGGAAGTATATTTTGCAAGAAAACCAAGTTTTTATTTTTGAGTCGACCCCATGAGTCGACTCATGGCTTAAAGAGCTGAACGACACGCTGAGATTTTGGCTAGCACTCTCTGTGAGTCGACCCTATGAGTCAACCCATTGGCATGAGTTGACCTTATGAGTCGACCTCTGCTGCTTTGCAGGCCAAAATTACAGAACAGTCATTTTCTATTCTGTTCCACAAAGGTCGATCCTATGAGTCGATCCATGAGCATGAGTCGACCCAATAAGTTGACTCCTGTGACAAGAAAGTTCCGCAACGGCTAGTTTTTAATCCATTTCAATTGCATTTAATGCTCATTTAATATGCTCTAACGGCTCTATTTCAGTCCAGATTATTCTCCACTATTATTTGAAGTTATATAAAGGGACAAAAAGGAGGAAATCAAAGATAAGAAGAGAGAGAGAGAGATTTTTGAAAAAGGTTCTTCAAGCATTCTTTTCAATCCTAAGTAAGAGTCCTCTTAAAGCATTCAATAAGCTTTTAATTCAAATTCACTAACTCCTCAAGTGCTCATTCAAGTCTCCAACTACCTTGAGAAAATCAGAAAGAGCTTTCTTCTACTTAAGTAAAGTGTATTTAAAGCTTCATTCACTCATTAAAGGAGCTTCATTTGTATTTTTGTGCAATTAATTGTAATACTCCTTTTGAGTTATTATTTTTATTTTGGAAGGGTTCCAAAATGTGGAAAGGTTGATCCGAACCTTGAATCGGATTGTATTGGGTTGGTTGGTACCCGAAAAATAAGTGGACTAGCTTGGGATAGCTGGAGTCAGAGTTTTCGATGAGTGTATTCAAGTTGAATACAGTTTAGTGGATTGGAATTCCCAAGTAGGAGCTTGGGGAGTGGATGTAAGTGCAAGATTGGCACCAAACCACAATAAATCATCTTGTTTGTGTTGTGCTTAATTGCTCTCCTTTTAGAACTTCTTTATTCTCTTGCATTCTTGCATTCAACCATTAGCCTTGAATTAATTACACTCTCCTTACTTATCTTACTATTGTTAAATAATCTTCATAAGGTGTAAGTTTAGTTTAAAATTTTTAGAAACCCAATTCACCCTCCCTCTTGGGTTGCATAGCTGGGCAACAAGTGGTATCAGAGCCCGGTGCTCTAGTCCTACTTTGATTTAACCAATCAAAGAGTTAAAGATCTATGGCAACTCAAGTCGGCACTTCTCTAGCTGAGGGACAGTCCACTAACCGACCTTCACTTTTCAATGGATCCAACTATACCTATTGGAAAGCTCGGATAAAAATCTTCATTCAAGCACTTGACTATAATATGTGGAGTATCACAGTAAACGGCCCTCACACACCCACTAAAATTTTTGATGGCGTAGAATCAACCAAATCCGAAAAAGAATGGGATAAGTTTGATAAGAAAATAGCCCAAGTAAATGCAAAAGCCATGAATATTTTGTATTATGCACTAGATGCTAATGAATTCAATCGTATTTCAACATGCATATCTGCTAAGAAAATATGAGATAGATTAGAAGTAACTCATGAAGGAATTAATCAAGTGAAAGAATCCAAAATTAACATGCTCGTGCATAAATATGAACTTTTTAAAATGGAGCATGATGAATCTATAACTGAAATGTTTACCCATTTTACTGATATTATAAATGATCTGAAAAGTCTTGGTAAGTCTTATTCTAACAGTGACCTCGTGAGGAAAATTCTTAGGTCATTACCAAGAATTTGAAAAGCCAAAGTGATCGCCATCCAAGAAGCCAAGGATCTGAACATTCTACCCTTAGAAGAGCTTTTAGGATCACTGATGATACATGAGTTGAGCATAAAACAATACCAAGAAGAAAAAGTCAAAAAGAAGAGGACAATCGCCCTCAAATCCATGGCTCAACTTGATGAAGAAACTGATGATACAGAAAATGAAGAGCAGAATGAAGAAATGGCTCTCATTACTAGAAAGTTTAAGAAATTTTTGAAGAAAAGGAAACAAGGAATGAGGAAGAGGCCACCTACAAAAGGAGAATATAGCAAAGAAAAAGATAAAGACCAACCCCTTATCTGCTACGAATGCAAGAAACTGAGATATTTTAAGTCTGAATGCCCACAACTAAAGAAGGATCCCAAGAAGTACAAGAAGAAGGCCATGATGGCTACTTAGAGTGGAAGTGATGAGTCAAGCTCCGAAGATGAAGACTCAACTGAACAAGCCAACTTGTGTCTTATGGCACATGAAAATGAGGTAAATTCTTCAACTCCTGTTGACTTTACCTTTGAAGAACTTCATAAAGCTTTTTATGATTTAATTGATGAACTAAAGAAGCTAGGGGTAAAGAACAAAGAGTTAAAATCAAAGAATCAATCTCTACTAAAACAAAATGAGAGCATTTCAAATAAAAAATCAACCTTGCTTCAAGAAAATCTGAACTTAAAGAATGAAATTGCCAAGCTAAAATCAATAGTTAAAAAATTCACTTTAAGTTTTAATAAACTTAATATGATTCTTGAAAATCAAAAGACTGTTTATGATAAGGCTGGTCTTGGTTACAATCCCTTAAAGAAACAAAAGTTTCTAAAAAATATCTATGTAAACTCTTCAAACAATAAGTTTTCAAACATTACTTGCTTCAAATGTGGTAAAGTAGGTCACAAATCATACACTTATCTCTCTAACAATTTCTTAAATTCTAATGCAAAGAAAATATGGGTTCCAAAAGGAACCATTGTGACTAACCAAAAAGGACCCAAAAAAGCTTGGGTACCTAAAGTAAAAACTTGATTTTTGCTTGCAGGTGTGTCTAGCATCCCAAGGAGCAAACCGAAAATGGTATCTTGATAGCGGATGCTCGAGATACATGACTGGTGATGAATCTCAATTCATCACACTTGATGCTAAGAATGGAGGGATGGTTACCTTTGGAGACAATGGTAAAGGAAAGATCATCGGTATAGGTAATATTGGTATCACTCCCTCCAAGTTTATTGAAAATATTTTGTTAGTAGATGGTTTAAAATATAATTTATTAAGCATCAGTCAATTTTGTGATAAAGGATATAAAGTTATTTTTGAATCTTCTGTTTGCATTGTAACTGGTCCTATTAATGAAGGTATTAAATTTGTTGGGCATAGACATGGCAATGTTTATATGGTAGATTTGAATGATTTATCCAAAATAAACATGCAATACCTAGTATCATTGAATGCCAAGATTAATAAGACTAGTTGGCTTTGGTATCGTAGGCTTGCACATATTAGCATGCACTCACTTTCAAAACTCATTAAGAAGGAATTGGTTATTGGTTTACCCAAATTAAATTTTAAAAAGGATAGAATTTGTGATGCATGCCAACTAGGTAAACAAACAAGAGTTTTATTCAAATCTAAAAATATTGTTTCAACTTCTAGGCCATTAGAACTATTGCATATGAATTTATTTGGACCTACCAGAACTACTAGTCTAGGAGAAAAATGATACGGTTTTGTAATTATTGATGATTTCTCTCGTTTTACATGGGTTTTCTTTTTAGCACACAAGGATGAAATTTTTCAAGTTTTCTCTAAATTTTATCGAAAAGTCACATATGAGAAAAGTTTTTTAATTCAAAATATTCGAAGTGATCATGGAACCGAATTTGAAAATCAAGATTTTAAAAAGTTTTATGATGAAAAAGGAATAGGCCACAATTTTTCAACACCTAGGACACCCCAACAAAATGGGGTAGTAGAAAGAAAAAATAGAACCCTTGAAGAAATGGCCCATACCATGCTATGTGAAAGCAACCTTCCAAGATACTTTTGGGCGGAAGCTATTAACACAGTATGTTACATATTAAATCATGCTTTCATTAGACAAATTTTAAAGAAAACTCCCTATGAGCTTTGGAAAGGAAGAAAATCAAACATGGCATATTTTTATATTTTTGGTTGATGATGTTTTGTGTTAAATAATGGTAAAGAAAGACTAGAAATGTTTGATGCAAAATCTGATGAAGTAATTTTTCTTGGTTACTCCTCTTCTAGTAAAGCCTTTAGAGTTTTTAACAAAAGAACCTTAGTAGTAGAGGGGTCAATACATGTTGTCTTTGATGAAACTAACGATCTTCTTTCAAGGAAGAATGAAGGTTTTGATGATGCAGATCCTCTTATAGAAGGGATGAAGGAGATCATTCTAAAAGATTCAACAATTCAAGATGATGAAGAACCTGAAGACAAACAAGATGAGGAAGGTGAAGAACGACAAGAACAACCTCAAGGTACAAACCATCTACCTAAAGAATGGAGGTATGATCACAATCACCCTAAGAAACTAATCATTCGTGATCCTACACATGGGATAAGAACTCGTTCTTCTCTTAAAGATGCACTCAATCATTATGCTTTTGTCTCTCATCTTGAACCTAAAACTATAGACGAAGCTGAAAAAGATTATAATTGGATTAATGCAATGCAAGAAGAACTTAATCAATTTGAAAGAAATAATGTATAGACCTTAGTATCAAGATCTAAAAACTACTCAATAATTGGCACAAAATGGGTATATAGGAATAAATTGGATGAACATAGAAATGTGATAAGAAATAAGACAAGATTAGTTGCAAAAGATTATAATCAAGAAGAAAGAATTGATTTTGATGAGATCTTTGCATCTGTTGCTAGATTAGAGGCAATTAGACTTCTACTTGCATATGCTTGCTTTATAAAATTTAAATTATTCTAAATAGATGTCAAAAGTACCTTTTTAAATGGATATATTACTGAAGAAGTCTATGTAGAACAACCCTCAGGTTTTGAAAATCATGCTTTTCTCAATCATGTTTTTAAATTAAATAAAGCTCTATATGGTTTGAAACAAGTACCCAGGGCTTGGTATGAAAGGTTAAGCAAATTTTTACTTAATAATAGCTTTTCAAGAGGAAATGTAGACATAACCCTTTTCATTAAAAGAAATCAAGATGATATATTAGTTATACAAATATATGTTGATGACATTATTTTTGGGTCTACTAATGAAACTCTTTGTCAAGATTTTGTAAAGCTCATGTAGGGGGAGTTCGAGATGAGCATGATGAGAGAACTTATATTCTTTCTCAGACTTCAAATCAAACAAATAAAGGAAGGAATCTCCATCACCCAAAGCAAGTACACAAGAGAATTACTCAAGAGATTTGGAATGGAGAACTCTAAACCGATTGGCAAACCCATGAGCCCAACATGTAAGCTTGACAAGGATGAAGAAGGTAAGAGTGTAGACTTAAAATTTTATAGAGGCATGATTGGTTCTCTATTATATTTAACTGTTAGTAGACCTGATATTATATTTAGTGTTTGCCTATGTGCTCGTTTTTAATCAAATCCAAAAGAATCACACTTGAATGCAGTTAAAAGAATTTTTAGATATTTAAATGGTACACAAACTCTAGGATTATTGTATTCTAAGGACTCATTAATTGATTTAATAGGATATTCAGATGCCAACTTTGCTGGATGTAAATTAGATAGAAAAAGTACTAGTGGAACTTATCAATTTCTTGGAGTAAACCTTATCTCTTGGTTTAGCAAGAAACAAAATTCGGTAGCACTGTCTATGGTCGAGGCCGAATACATTGCAGTCGAAAGTTGTTGTGCTCAAATCTTGTAGATTAAGCAATAACTCGAAGACTTTGGTATCAAACTTAATGAAACTCCCATAAGATGTGATAACACTAGTGCTATAAATGTCACTAAAAATCTAATTCAACATTCTAGATCAAAACATATTGAAATCAGGTATTATTTCATAAGAGAATATGTCCAAAATAAAGATATAATTTTTGACTATGTTTGTACTGAAAAATAATTAGCTGACATCTTTACCAAGGTCTTAAGTGAAGATAGATTTTATGAAATTAGGAGAGAACTAGGAATCCTTGATCTATCTGCTTAGGTGTCTTTTTGATTCCAAGGCATCAATACCAAAAATTCTTTTAGCTTAATTCTCATCTTTTGAGCTTAAACGCCCAAAATAATCATTCTCATAATCAATTTTTGGGTATACATTCTTCTCCTAATATTTTAAATTTTTTTGAAATTATTTCATCATTTTTTTGAATTTTTCTGTGCCATGAGTCGACCCCCAGGGTTGACCCTAGGGTAAACTTGTAATTTTGACCAAATCTTTCAGATGCTTCCTTTTGTTGGAAAACCTCCCTTGAGTCGACCCAACTCTTCGTCTTCTTCCTTCCACCAAGCCAAAAGACTCCCTCTCTTCTTCCTCAAATCCAAGTTCTTCCCCAAAAACTCTTCCCCCACCATCTCTCATTCTCAAAATCACCCTCTTGGAACCAAGCTCCACCCTTTTCTCCTTCTTCATTTGGAGCGAGTCGAGCTAGCCCTAGACTCTACCCGTCTTCTCCAAATCGGCACTCCTCTTCTCCAAAATCCTTACCCTTCTCCTAAAAACCCTTTATCTCTCCCCACATTTGCTCTCCTAAGTTCCTTGCTAGCTTTGATTGTGCAAATGGCTCTGAAGATGAAGCTTCCACATAGGAAAAAATCAGTTCGCGGGTTGGAAGAAAGTGTGCGCCGGAAGAGACAAGCAACTGAGACCACATCAGCTTCAGACCCTGCTCCTGCATCTGCTCCAGCTACATCTCGGTCTCCAATTAGCCCCAGTAAGATACCCCTCTCTGATAGGAAGGAAGAGCCCGACAAAAATATTGATTTCAGATTTTTTGAAAAAGAAGGGTTCTCTATCGGATCAAAAATTAAGGATCAAAGTTGAGAATTCTACTGCTCACTTAAAGAAAATACCTATGTGGATCTTGTTAGAAAATTTTATCTGAATTTGGGATACAGCAATGAAACAGTAAAATCCACAGTAAAGGGTATAGAAATTAGCTTTGATCCTATGCTTTTGGGAGAAATTCTTCATTTACCCTGTGAGGGATACACAAACATGGAACTCCCAGTTAAGGAGGAGGGAATAAATGCTATTCTAGGAAGAACCTTCACTGGAAGCCTAAACAAATTAAAGGCTAAGATTCTTTCCATTGAGATGAGGCTGCTACACCAAATGGTAACTAAGTTATTCTTCCCTAGAAGTGGTAGACACGATCTCCTCTCTGGTCGGGATATCTGCATTATGTATCATGTTATTACTCAAACCCCCCTGAACCTCCCGGTATTGATGATTGAAGCTATGAGAGAGACCTTGAATAGGTCCAAGGCACATTTGCCTTTCGGTATGGCTCTCACTTTAGTATTTAGGAGGTTTGGAGTTAGCTTTGAGGGGGAGGCAGTAGCTAGTCTTTCTCACTCCGACACTATCAATCGCTATACTCTGCACCGCATGGGATTTTCTAAGACTGATTGTGGTTGGACAAAAAGTGTGGAAGAGAGAGCTGAGGATAGAGTAGAGGAAGAAGGACCATCATCACCTCTCCATGATCACAGGGCTGTATCTCCAGACATTCAGTTTGTTTCTGACCATGAGGCTGGGCCGTCAGAGTCTATGAGGAGACACACTTCAGTCCAGCAGCCAGACAGCAGAGCACATCCCTCAGAGATCAGATTGGCTGATGATCAGATAGAGATGATATCTCAGCAAGTAGCTTCCATACTATCTCATCAGATGGGTACTTCAGCTTTTGCTCAGGGATCGACATCTCACGATGTATCTGATCAGACACTAATCCCCCACATCTCCACTGTGTTCCAGATGATTTCTGATCAGTCAGTTTGCATCAAGCAGCTTGAGGGTTGTGTAGTGAGACTGACTGGTAGAGTATTCGACTTGCAGAGGCAAGTACTAGCTCTAGCCTATCCACAGCCACATGAGGACATCACTGAGGTCTCAGACCTATCTGTGGAGGCAGCCAGACTGCGAGGAGTCTTGGAGAGTGGCTTTGATTTTTTGAGGAGAGAGATCAGGGGCTCTAGTGAGCATGCTTCCACTCAGTTCACTGCACTACTACAATCTGTTTTGAAAGCTTTAAACCTTCTGGACACCATCAGACTATCATTTGTAGCACAGTCCTTTGCTTCTCAACCTTCAAGATCCTCTCACCCTTCCACTCGTGCTGGTACCTCTACCCGTGGCAGAGGCAAACGCGGTCGAGGTCGAGCCCATGGACGTGATCCTTCATATCCTCACCCCATCTCTGATTCATCAGACTCTGATCCATCCAGTCATGATATCTACTAGATCCAGTGTAGTCAGTCTTTTCTTTAGTTTTTGTCTAGGATCTATCTTGTAGGCCATGTAATGCAATGTTGACTGATTGACTCTTGGATAGTTTCTATCTATGTCTTTTGTACTCTAAGTCAACACTTATGTATTGATACATCTTTGTACTCACTCATCTTTTGGATATATATATATACACTTTGACTTTCAATAAATATCTTTAAATGTGATCAACTTGAATTACTTTTAAATTATGAAAAACTTGAATAGCAATATCTTTTAAATGAGCAAATTGATCTATCTTTTACGATTGCTATATTAAGGGAGAGTAAAATAATAAGCAATACAGAAACAAGCAATTAAAGAAAGAAGCTAAAGAAGTAAAATTGATCCCATTAAAAGGAAGGAATAGAAAATATATTTAAAAAAGGGGGAAGTAGAGAATCTCAATTGATGCTGTCAAAAAGGGAGAGTAGAGAATCAAGATTGATGAGATTGAGCAAAGCAATAAGAGCAATAAAGATTGAACATTAAGATTGAGATTGAGCAAAAATCCAGAAATCAAAATCGAGATTGAGCAATAAGAGCAATACAGATTGAACTATAAGCGAATTTCAAATTTATAAGCAAATTTCAAATTTATCAGCAAATTTTAAATTTATAGCAAATTTCAAATCTGTCTTTAAACTGCTTATGGTGCATTACGTTCCAATACTTGGCTATGATTTTTAAGTGATGCATCTTTATAAATTTGAAATTCATGTTCAATGCTTTATATATGCTTTTGCTCAAGTATTTTGTCATCATCAAAAAGGGAGAGATTGTTGCTCCTTGAATTGATTTTGATGATTACAAAGCATTTGAGGTGATTACTAATAATCTTGGCTTGGAAAAAGATTTATTGCTTTTCAGGGACAAAATCTTAATTTTATCAATACCTGATTCAGAAGCCTTAAGAGCAAGAACAAAAGACGTGCAGTCTACTGGAAAAAATTTTAACATCTTTGAAAGTATATTTTATAAGAAAATTAAGTTTTTATTTTTGAGTCGACCCCATGATTCGACTCATGGCTTAAAGAGCTGAACGGCACGCTGAGATTTTGGCTGGCACTCTCTGTGAGTCGACCCTATGAGTCGACCCATTGGCATGAGTCGACCCTATGAGTCGACCTCTGCTGCTTTGCAGGCCAAAATTACAGAACAGTCATTTTCTATTCTGTTCCACAAAGGTTGAACCTATGAGTCGACCCAATAAGTCGACCCCAGTGACAGAAAAGTTAAGCAACGGCTAGTTTTTAACCCATTTCAATTGCATTTAATGCTCATTTAATGTGCTCTAACGGCTCTATTTCAGCTCAGATTACTCTCCACCATTATTTGAAGTTATATAAAAGGACAAAAAGGAAGAAATCAAAGATAAGAAGAGAGAGAGAGAGATTTTTGAAAAAGGTTCTTCAAGCATTCTTTTCAACCCTAAGCAAGAGCCCTCTTAAAGCATTCAAGAAGCTTTTAATTCAAGTTCACCAACTCCTCAAGTGCTCATTCAAGTCTCCAACCACCTTGAGAAAATCAGAAAGAGCTTTCTTCTACTTGAGTAAAGTATATTTAAAGCTTCATTCGCTCATTAAAGGAGCTTCATCTGTATTTTTGTGCAATTAATTGTAATACTCCTTTTAAGTTATTGTTTTTATTTTGGAAGGGTTCCAAAACGTGGAAAGGTTGATCCGAATCTTGAATCAGATTGTATTGGGTTGGCTTGTACCCAAAAAATAAGTGGACTAGCTTGGGATAGCTAGAGTCAGAGTTTTCGATGAGTGTATTCAAGTTGAATACAGTTTAGTGGATTGAAATTCCCAAATAGGAGCTTGGAGAGTGGATGTAGGTGCAAGGTTGGCACCGAACTACTATAAATCCTCTTGTTTGTGTTGTGCTTAATTGCTCTCCTTTTAGAACTTCTTTATTCTCTTACATTCTTGCATTCAACCATTAGCCTTGAATCAATTACACTCTCCTTACTTATCTTGCTATTGTTAAATAATCTTCATAAGGTGTAAGTTTAGTTTAAAATTTTTAGAAACTCAATTCACCCCCCCCTCTTGGATTGCATAGCTGGGCAACAAGTGGTATCAGAGCCCGGTGCTCTAGCCCTACTTTGATTTAACCAATCAAAGCATTAAAGATCTATGGCAACTCAAGTCGGTACTTCTCTAGCTGAGGGGCAGTCCACTAACCGACCTCCACTTTTCAATGGGTCCAACTATACCTATTGAAAAGCTCGGATGAAAATCTTCATTCAAGCACTTGACTATGATATGTAGAGTATCATAGTAAACGGCCCTCACACACCCACTAAAATTATTGATGGCGTGGAATCAACCAAATCCGAAAAAGAATGGGATGAGGTTGATAAGAAAATAGCCCAACTAAATGCTAAAGCCATGAATATTTTGTATTGTGTACTAGATGCTAATGAATTCAATCATATTTCAACATGCATGTCTGCTAAGAAAATATGGGATAGATTAGAAGTAACTCATGAAGGAACTAATCAAGTGAAAGAATCCAAAATTAACATGCTCGTACATAAATATGAATTTTTTAAAATGGAGCATGATGAATCTATAACTGAAATGTTTACCCATTTTACTGATATTATAAATGGTCTGAAAAGTCTTGATAAGTCTTATTCTAACAGTGACCTCGTGAGAAAGATTCTTAGGTCATTACCAAGAACTTTGGAAGCCAAAGTGACCGCCATCCAAGAAGCCAAGGATCTGAACATTCTATCCTTAGAAGAGCTTCTAGGATCACTGATGACACATGAGTTGAGCATGAAACAACACCAAGAAGAAGAAGTCAAAAAGAAGAGGACAATCACCCTCAAATCCATGGCTCAACTTGATGAAGAAACTGATGATACGAAAAATGAAGAGCAGGATAAAAAATAGCTCTCATTACTAGAAGGTTTAAGAAATTTTTGAAGAAAAGAAAACAAGGAATGAGGAAGAGGCCACCCACAAAAGGGGAATATAGTAAAGAAAAAGATAAAGACCAACCCCTTATCTGCTACGAATGCAAAAAATTGGGATATTTTAAGTCTGAATGCCCCCAACTAAAGAAGGGTCCCAAGAAGTATAAAAAGAAGGCCATGATGGCTACTTGGAGTGGAAGTGATGAGTCAAGCTCCGAAGAAGAAAACTCAACTGAACAAGCCAACTTGTACCTTATGGCACATGAAAATGAGGTAAATTCTTCAACTCCTGTTGACTTTACCTTTGAAGAACTTCATGAACCTTTTTATGATTTAATTGATGAACTAAAGAAGCTAGGGGTATAGAACAAAGAGTTAAAATCAAAGAATTAATCTCTACTAAAACAAAATGAGAGCATTTCAAATGAAAAATCTACCTTGCTTCAAGAAAATCTGAACTTAAAGAATGAAATTGCCAAGCTAAAATCAATAGTTGAAAAATTTACTTTAAGTTCTAATAAACTTAATATGATTCTTGAAAATCAAAAGGCTGTTTACGATAAGGCTGGTCTTGGTTACAACCCCTTAAAGAAACAAAAGTTTCTAAAAAATATCTATATAAACTCTTCAAACAATAAGTTTTCAAATATTACTTGCTTCAAATGTGGTAAAGTAGGTCACAAGTCATACACTTGTCTCTCTAACAATTTCTTAAATTCTAATGCAAAGAAAATATGGGTTCCAAAAAGAACCATTGTGACTAACCAAAAAAGATCCAAGAAAGCTTGGGTACCTAAAGTAAAAACTTGATTTTTGCTTGCAGGTGTGTCTAGCATCCCAAGGAGCAAACCGAAAATGGTATCTTGATAGCGGATGCTCGAGACACATGACTGGTGATGAATCTCAATTCATTACACTTGATGCTAAGAATGGAGGGATGGTTACCTTTGGAGATAATGGTAAAGGAAAGATCATCGATATAAGTAATGTTGGTATCACTTCCTCCAAGTTTATTGAAAATATTTTGTCAGTAGATGGTTTAAAACATAATTTATTAAGCATCAGTCAATTTTGTGATAAAGAATATAAAGTTATTTTTGAATCTTCTGTTTGCATTGTAACTAGTCCTATTAATGAAGGTATTAAATTTGTTGGGTATAGACATGGCAATGTTTATATGGTAGATTTGAATGATTTATCCAAAATAAACATGCAATGCCTAGTATCCTTGAATGCCAAGATTAATGGGACTAGTTGGCTTTGGCATCGTAGGCTTACACATATTAGCATGCACTCACTTTCAAAACTTATTAAGAAGGAATTGGTTATTGGTTTATCCAAATTAAATTTTGAAAAGGATAGAATTTGTGATGCATGCCAACTAGGTAAACAAACAAGAGTTTCATTCAAATCTAAAAATATTGTTTCAACTTCTAGGCCATTAGAACTATTGCATATGGATTTATTTGGACCTACCAGAACTACTAGTCTAGGAGGAAAACGATATAGTTTTATAATTATTGATGATTTCTCTCATTTTATATGATTTTTTTTTTGGCACACAAGGATGAAACTTTTCAAGTTTTCTCTAAATTTTATTGAAAAGTCACAAATGAGAAAGATTTTTCAATTCAAAATATTCGAAATGATCATGGAACCAAATTTGAAAATCAAGATTTTGAAAAATTTTATGATGAAAAAAGAATAGGCCATAATTTTTCAGCACCTAGGACACCCCAACAAAATGGGGTAGTAGAAAGGAAAAATAGAACCCTTGAAGAAATGGCTCATACCTTGCTATGTGAAAGTAACCTTCCAAGATACTTTTGGGGAAAGCTATTAACACAGTATGTTACATATTAAATTATGCTTTAATTAGATAAATTTTAAAAAAAAACTCCCTATGAGCTTTGGAAAGGAAGAAAACCAAACATTGCATATTTTCATATTTTTGGTTGCCGATGTTTTGTGTTAAATAATGGTAAAGAAAGACTAAGAAAGTTTGATGCAAAATCTGATGAAGCAATTTTTTTTGGTTACTCCTTTTCTAGTAAAGCCTTTAGAGTTTTTAACAAAAGAACCTTAGTAGTAGAGGAGTCAATACATGTTGTCTTTGATGAAACTAACGATCTTCCTTCTAAGAAGAATGAAGATTTTGATGATGCAGATCCTCTTATAGAAGGGATGAAGGAGATCACTCTAAAAGATTCAACAATTCAAGATGATGAAGAACATGAAGACAAACAAGATGAGGAAGGTGAAGAACGACAAGAACAACCTCAAGGTACAAACCATCTACCCAAAGAATGGAGGTATGATCACAATCATCCCAAGAAACTAATCATTGATGATCCTACACATGGGATAAGAACTCGTTCTTCTCTTAAAGATGCATTCAATCATTATGCTTTTGTCTCTCATCTTGAACCTAAAACTATAGACGAAGCTGAAAAAGATTATAATAGGATTAATGCAATGCAAGAAGAACTTAATCAATTTGAAAGAAATAATGTATGGACCTTAGTATCAAGACCTAAAAACTACTCAATAATTGGCACAAAATAGGTATATAGGAATAAATTGGATGAATATGAAAATGTGATAAGAAATAAGGCAAGATTAGTTGCAAAAGATTATAATCAAGAAGAAGGAATTGATTTTGATGAGATCTTTGCACCTGTTGCTAGATTAGAGGCAATTAGACTTCTACTTAAATATGCTTGCTTTATGAAATTTAAATTATTCTAAATAGATGTCAAAAGTATCTTTTTAAATAGATATATTACTGAAGAAGTCTATGTAGAACAACCCCCAGGTTTTGAAAATCATGCTTTTTCCAATCATATTTTTAAATTAAATAAAGCTCTATATGGTTTGAAACAAGCACCCAGGGCTTGGTATGAAAGGTTAAGCAAATTTCTACTTAATAATGGCTTTTCAAGAGGAAATATAGACACAACTCTTTTCATTAAAAGAAATCAAGATGATATATTAGTTATACAAATATATGTTGATGACATTATTTTTGGGTCTACTAATGAAACTCTTTGTCAAGATTTTGCAAAGCTCATACAGGGGGAGTTCGAGATGAGCATGATGGGAGAACTTATATTCTTCCTCGGACTCCAAATCAGACAAACAAAGGAAAGAATCTCCATCACCCAAAGCAAGTACACAAGAGAATTACTCAAGAGATTTGGAATGGAGAACCCCAAATCGATTGGCACACCCATGAGCCCAACATGTAAGCTTGACAAGGACGAAGAAGGTAAGAGTAGACTTAAAATTTTATAGAGGCATGATTGGTTCTCTATTATATTTAACTGCTAGTAGATCTGATATTATGTTTAATGTTTGCCTATGTGCTCGTTTTCAATCAAATCCAAAAGAATCACACTTGAATGCAGTTAAAAGAATCCTTAGATATTTAAATGTTACACAAACTCTAAGATTATGGTATTCTAAGGACTCATTAATTGATTTAATAGGATATTCAGATGCTGACTTTGCTGGATGTAAATTAGATAGAAAAAGTACTAGTGAAACTTGCCAATTTTTTGGAGTAAATCTTATCTCTTGATTTAGCAAGAAATAAAATTCGATAGCACTATCTATGACCGAGGGCGAATACATTGCAGTCGGAAGTTGTTGTGCTCAAATCTTGTGGATTAAGCAACAACTCGAAGACTTTGGTATCAAACTTAATGAAACTCCCATACGATGTGATAACACTAGTGCTATAAATCTCACTAAAAATCCAATTCAATATTTCAGGTCAAAACATATTGAAATCAGACATCATTTCATAAGAGAACATGTCCAAAATAAAGATATAATTCTTGACTATGTTTGTACTGAAAAATAATTAGCTGACATCTTTACCAAGGCCTTAAGTGAAGATAGATTTTATAAAATTAAGAGAGAACTAGGAATCCTTGATCCATCTGCTTAGGTGTATTTCTGATTCCAAGGCATCAATATCAAAAATTCTTTTAGCTTAATTCTCATCTTTTGAGCTCAAACGTCCAAAATAATCATTCTCATAATCAATTTTTGGGTATACATCCTTCTCCTAATATTTTAAATTTTTTTGAAATTATTTCATCATTTTTCTGAATTTCTCTGTGCCATGAGTCGACCCCCAGGGTCGACCCTAGGGTAAACTTATAATTTTGACCAAATCTTTTGGACGTTTCCTTTTGTTGAAAAACCTCCCTTGAGCCGACCCAACTCTTTGTCTTCTTCCTTCCACCAAGCCAAAAGACTCCCTCTCTTCTTCCTCAAACCCAAGTTCTTCCCCAAAAACTCTTCCCCACCATCTCTCATTCTCAAAATCACCCTCTTGGAACCAAGCTCCTCCCTTTTCTCCTTCTTCATTTGGAGCGAGTCGAGCTAGCCCTAGACTCTACCCGTCTTCTCCAAATCGGCACTCCTCTTCTCCAAAATCCTTACCCTTTCCCTAAAAACCCTTTATCTCTCCCCACATTCGCTCTCCTAAGTTTCTTGCTAGCTCTGATTGTGCAAATGGCTCCGAAGATGAAGCTTCCACAGAGGAGAAAATCAATTCGCGGGTTGGAAGAAAGTGTGCGCCGGAAGAGACAAGCAACCGAGACGACATCAGCTTCAGACCCTGCTCCTGCATCTGCTCTAGCTACATCTCGGTCTCCAATTAGCCCCAGTAAGATACCCCTCTCCGATAGGAAGGAAGAGCCCGACAAAAATATTGATTTTAGATTTTTTGAAAAGGAAGGATTCTCTATCGGATCAAAAATTAAGGACCAAGATTGGAAATTCTGCTGCTCACTTAAAGAAAATACCTATGTGGATCTTGTTAAGGAATTTTATCTGAATTTGGGATATAGCAATGAAACAGTAAAATCCACAATAAAGGGTATAGAAATTAGCCTTGATCCTATGCTTTTGGGAGAAATTCTTCATTTACCCTGTGAGGGATACACAAACATAGAACTCCCAGTTAAGGAGGAGGGAATACATGCTATTCTAGGAAGAACCTTCACTGGAAGCCTAAACAAATTAGAGGCTAAGATTCTTTCCATTGAGATGAGGCTGCTACACCAAATGGTAACTAAGTTATTCTTCCCTAGAAGTGGTAGACACGATCTCCTCTCTGGTCGGGATATCTACATTATGTATCATGTTATTACTTAAACCTCCCTGAACCTCCCGATATTGATGATTGAAGCTATGAGAGAGACCTTGAATAGGTCCAAGGCACATTTGCCTTTCAGTATGGTTCTCACTTTGGTATTTAGGAGGTTTGGAGTTAGCTTTGAGGGGGAGGCAGTAGCTAGACTTTCTCACTCTGACACTATCAACCGCCATACTCTGCACCGCATGGGATTTTCCAAGACTGATGGTGGTTGGACAAAAGGTGTAGAAGAGAGAGCTGAGGATAGAGCAGAGGAAGAAGGACCATCATCACCTCTCCATGATCACAGGGCTGTATCTCCAGACATTCAGTTTGTTTCTGACCACGAGGCTGGGCCGTCAGAGTCTATGAGGAGGCACACTTCAGTCCAGCAGCTGGACAGCCGAGTACATCCCTCAGAGATCAGATTGGCTGATGACCAGATAGAGATGATATTTCAGCACGTAGCTTCCATACTATCTCGTCAGATGGGTACTTCAGCTTTTGCTCAGGGATCGACATCTCATGATGTATCTGATCAGACATTGATCCCCCACATCTCCACTGTGTTCTAGATGATTTCTGATTAGTCAGTTCGCATCGAGCAACTTGAGGGTTTTGTAGTGAGACTGACTGGTAGAGTATTCGACTTGCAGGGGCAAGTACTAGCTCTAGCCCATCCACAGCCACATGAGGACATCACTGAGGTCTCAGACCTATCTGTGGAGGCAGCCAGACTGCGAGGAGTCTTGGAGAGTGGCTTTGATTTTCTGAAGAGAGAAATCAGGGGCTCTAGTGAGCATGCTTCCACTCAGTTCACTGCACTGCTATAATCTATTTCGAGAGCTTTAAACCTTCTGGACACCATCAGACTATCACTTGTAGCACAGTCCTTTGCTTATCAGCCTTCAGGATCCTCTCACCCTTCCACTCGTGCTGGTACCTCTACCCGTGGCAGAGGCAGACACAGTCGAGGTCGAGCCCATGGACGTGATCCTTCATCTCCTCACCCCATCTCTGATTCATCAGACTCCGATCCATCCAGTCATGATATCTACTAGATCCAATGTAGTCAGTCTTTTCTTTAGTTTTTGTCTAGGATCTATCTTGTAGTCCATGTAATGCAATGTTGACTGATTGACTCTTGGATAGTTTTTATCCATGTCTTTTGTACTCTAAGTCAATACTTATGTATTGAAACATCTTTATACTCACTCATCTTTTAGATATATATATATACACTTTGACTTTCAATAAATATCTCTGAATGTGATCAACTTGAATTACTTTTAAATTATGAAAAACTTGAATAGCAATATCTTTTAAATGAGCAAATTGATCTATCTTTTACGATTGCTATATTAAGGGGGAGTAAAACAATAAGCAATATAGAAATAAGCAATTAAAGAAAGAAGTTAAAGAAGTAAAATTGATCCCATTAAAAGGAAGGAATAGAAAATATATTCAAAAAAAGGGAGAAGTAGAGAATCTCAATTGATGCTATCAAAAAGGGAGAGTAGAGAATCAAGATTGATGAGATTGAGCAAAGTAATAAGAGCAGTAAAGATTGAACATTAAGATTGAGATAGAGCAAAAATCCAAAAATCGAAATCGAGATTGAGCAATAAGAGCAATACAGATTGAACTATAAGCGAATTTCAAATTTATAAGCAAATTTTAAATTTATCAGCAAATTTCAAATTTATAGCAAATTTCAAATCTGTCTTTAAACTGCTTATGATGCATTTCATTCCAATACTTGGCTATGATATTTAAGTGATGCATCTTTATAAATTTGAAATTCATGTTCAATGCTTTATATATGCTTTTGCTCAAGTGTTTTGTCATCATCAAAAAGGGAGAGATTGTTGCTCTTTGAATTGATTTTGATGATTATAAAGTATTTGAATGGATTACTAATGATCTTGGCTTGGAAAAAGACTTATTGCTTTTTAGGAGCAAAATCATAATTTTATCAATACCTGATTCAGATGCCTCAGGAGCAAGAACAAAAGACGTGTAGTCTACTGGAGAAAATTTTAACATCTTTGAAAGTATATTTTGTAAGAAAATCAGGTTTTTATTTTTGAGTCGACCCCATGAGTCGACTCATGGCTTAAAGAGCTGAACGACACGCTGAGATTTTGTCTGGCACTCTCTGTGAGTCGATCCTATGGCATGAGTCGACTCTATGAGTCGACCTCTGCTGCTTTACAGGCCAAAATTATAGAACAGTCATTTTCTGTTCTGTTCCACAGAGGTCGACCCTATGAGTCGACCCATGATCATGAGTCGACCCTATGAGTCGACCCCTGTGACGGGAAAGTTTCACAACGGCTAGTTTTTAACCCGTTTCAATTGCATTTAATGCTCATTTAATGTGCTCTAACGGCTCTATTTCAGCTCAGATTACTCTCCACCATTATTTAAAGTTATATTAAGGGTCAAAAAGGAAGAAATCAAAGATAAGAAGAGAGAGAGATTTTTAAAAAAGGTTCTTCAAGCATTCTTTTCAACCCTAAGCAAGAGCCCTCTTAAAGCATTCAAGAAGCTTTTAATTCAAGTTTACCAACTCCTCAAGTGCTCATTCAAGTCTCCAACCACCTTGAAAAAATCAGAAAGAGCTTTCTTCTACTTGAGTAAAGTGTATTTAAAGCTTCATTCGCTCATTAAAGGAGCTTCATCTGTATTTTTGTGCAATTAATTATAATACTCCTTTTGAGTTATTATTTTTATTTTGGAAGGGTTCCAAAATGTGGGAAGATTGATCCGAACCTTGAATCGAATTGTATTGGATTGGCTTGTATCCGAAAAATAAGTGGACTAGCTTGAGATAGCTAGAGTCAGAGTTTTCGTTGAGTGTATTCAAGTTGAATACAGTTTAGTGGATTGGAATTCCCAAGTAGGAGCTTGGGGAGTGGATGTAGGTGCAAGGTTGGCACCGAACCACTATAAATCTTCTTGTTTGTGTTGTGCTTAATTGCTCTCCTTTTAGAACTTCTTTATTCTCTTGCATTCTTGCATTCAACCATTAGCTTTGAATCAATTACACTCTCCTTACTTATCTTGCTATTGTTAAATAATCTTTATAAGGTGTAAGTTTAGTTTAAAATTTTTAGAAACCCAATTCATCCCCCCCTCTTGGGTTGCATAGCTGGGCAACAGTTGGAGGGCGACGATCAATTCATAAATGACGATGAGATAAAAGATGACACATATATCAATTATTGTGATTCGGATGAGGATCTATACATCGAGGAAGATACGAATATTAATGAGTAGATCTATATTCTTCATTCAATTTTATCTTCCAATAATGGTATACGATATAATTATATTCATTAGAATATTATTTGATTATTATTATTATTATTCAATATTATATTTATTTATATCTCAATTCTTGCAGTTATAGCATCAGGCGACAGATGATGATGTTTGCATTCACAGCTCGCTGCAGATACCTCAGAGGTTGAGGCACCTCCACCAATCTTCGTTGTCACACCAGCTTCATTGTCAAAGGATCCTGCACCGACAGGTCCCAATGAGCTAGGTCCCCGTGAGGCGGGTCCCAGTGGTATTAATTATTACACTTTATATATAATAAAATTTGATTCTTTTATTTAGATCATACTAATGATTTATTTATTGTTGTTTCAGGTGAGTCCTCATCGGTGGTAAGGTGAGAGCGAGGTCCATCAAAGAACCTTGCTCTGGAGTGTTGGAGATGCGAGCACCTAGGATAGCATCTTCGGATCGAGATACCGACCGACTACACCAAACCCATTAGGGAATGGTGTGAGCCATGACAGACTGAGCTGGGCATCATATGCCATAGTTATGCCCCTGTGATGTTCTTCGATTGACGTCATATTCTACCGGCTCAGAGAGAGATTTTCTACATTCACTTATAGGTAAAATAAATTATATTATGAATATTTAATTTGTATAGTATTCTTCTAATATTTGTTATTGGCAGGGTGTATTTGACATCGCTGATTTTGAGGAGGATCATGTGAGGTGAGCCATCGACACTCAGTTATCATTGCGTTTCAAGGACTATCACCATCACATGCATCAGCATTGGTATCAGGTGGTGCAGGATCATGGGGAGGAGGCAGCGCGGTAGCAGTCCTATGACAACATTACCATAGATGATTGGATTATCATATGCCGGCATTATGAGGATCCGACATATCAAGTTATACATTTAAATATTTTTTTAAATTTTAATGACTTAATCATTTATTCTTAAATTAAATTTTTTATCTACTAATTTTATTGATAATTTTACAGAGATGATGTGTCCAAAATGCAGCGAACCGGGCGAGACAGACTGTGCCGCATTGTGGGGGTTTGAGATCGTTTGCTCGTCATATGGAGCATATGATAGGTAATTTTTAATTTTTAATTAGCATATAATTATCTAGTTATTTAAAATTTTTTAATTAGTTCTCAAATTGCAGAAAGATACTGAGAGTAGCGAGTTTCCTGATAGGATCGATATCTACCAGCAAACCCACCAGCGACAGTCGGAGGAGTGGATGATGGGGAGCCAAAAGCTCTTTGTAAGTTTTTTTAATTATTTTTCATTCACAATTTTATTTTTGTTATAAAATTAAAATAACTATAATTTTAATTTTCAGGATCGTATGACAGACATGAGATCCTAGCCTATCTCTGACGGCTCGACCGCACCCATAGATGATCAGATCTATGATCGGATGCTCGGTATGAGACTCTGTTATGTTAGGGGTCTAGGATATGGGATCACTGCTCCCTTATCCTCACGCTCATCTAGGACAGACATCCATTATGCATGTGAGACTTGACTAATGGAGGTGTAGAGGCAGGCTATCGAGGATCGAAAGTAGGCCATCGAGGATCGACAGCGAGCTCAAGAGTTGGCTGCATGTATCGATGACTATCAGTGCTTCCAGATTCAGATGATGGAGTGGATGGCACAGATGGAGCAGGCGATATAGCTGATGAGACAGCAGCTGGCCGATCCGAGCTCCATCACCGGTTCGAGCTCCATCAAGCGCTCTCCGTCCCCAGCTCGTTCTCCAGATGTCGATATTTGATGGCTTATTGATGTACTTTTTATTTTATTTCAAAGATCTTATAATTTTAATTTAATATAATAAAATAATAAAGTTTATTTATCAATTTATTGTATAAATTTTTTATTTTTATTTTTTAATTTATAAAAAATAATATATATATAAATTTAAAATATATATTCATAATTTTTTTAAAAAAAAATATGACTAAATTATTAGTGATGAAATTATTTTTGATGAAATATTCATTATCAAAAATATTTTACTAATATAATTTAATTTATCAATAAATATATAATTAGTAGTGATGAAAAATTATTCATCGTAAATAATTATTAGTGACATAAATTTTTATCAAAAATTATCTTATTTGTGATAAAATTTTTTATTGCTAATATTATTCAATTTTATTAATTTTTTATTAAATTAATAGTGATGAATTATTTTTATTATAAAAAATATTTTTTGTAATGTAAATTTTTTGTCACTAAAATTTTTGAAAATAATAGCGATGAAAATATTTTTATCACTATTAATTTTTTATTTATCATCGACGGTTTCTTTCATCAAAAATATCTTTTTTTAGATTAAATTTTTTTCATCTTTTTTTAACGATGAAAAATATTCATCGTAAATATCTTTTATTAGCAAAATTTTTTTTTTCATCATAAAATATTATCAATGATGGGTTTATTTGCAATGAAATATTTGTGATCAAAATTTTGTCGCTAATATGTATTAGCGATAAAAATCGATTATTAGGGATGAAAAGTTTTCGTCGCTAATAATCAATTTTGTTGTAGTGTCCTACTATGCAATTAATCTATATGCCACCTATCAAGATATAATCTATCTGATGAGAGCATGGTCCGTACCCATTGGATCATAGTTTATCTCTTTGGAGTATAGGCTAGTCAAGATAAGATGCATACAAGGTAAGAAAAATCATACTTAAAGATAATCTATCTCAAGAATACGAATCATACCGTAGGTTATAGCTCATCTAAAGAGTATAGACTATTCTAAATATAATTTTAAATGAACGACACATAAAAAGATATAGAATTGAAATCAAGTCTTTATTTCATAGAAAAGAGAAGTACAAAAGATAAATCAAGAAAAACACTGCTTGTTACAAGCACTTTAGGGATTTCTTGAGATAAAAAAATTTAATTGGCCATGAAACTTTTGCTTGCTAACATCCTAGGGCTGAGGAGACTTCTGGGCAGTAGCTAGAAGGTGGTTGGAAGTGGCAGAAGGATTGGTGATAGTGTTAGAGAGATAGGACTACGGTTCTAGGGTTTTTAGGTGGAAGACAGGGAGAGATAAGAGGCTATAGCATGGGGGCTGATTGGAGGCTGTTTGGAAGAGGGTGGTGGCATGGAGAAGGGGTTAGGAGAAGGGTCTAGGCATGAAAAAGAGGGCTTGAGGCATGGAGAAGGGTGGTGGCCAGCTATTTTTTTCCCCCCATAGGGTGAAGATTGAGTCCTATTTATAAGCTTCTTAGGCGCCTTAGGGTTTCTTTCTTTCCTTCTTTGCACATGCTGACCAAATAGCAATTAGAAGACTCCTTGTGCCACCCCACTTGAAGTCTGGACATCCTTCCTTCTTCAGCCCTCCTGGGTCCACAAATCCTTGCAAAATAGGTAAGTTGAAGCTGCCCAAATAGAGGTCTCCTAGGCACCCTAGGTTCTTCCATTTGTGCCACCCACTGCTTACTCCTTTTGCCCATGTATTTGAATTCAAATTAAATTCTTGTTGGCTGCCCTTGATTTCTTTCTAGATTAGCTTCATGTCATCCAAAGATGGTTGCCTGATTCGGTCTCTGCGCCAAGAGAAGCTATGCTGAATTTGGGTATGTCAACTACTGCCTATTATGCATAATATTGTTGCCGTATTGGATTTCTTGCCACATCTTCATCTAGAATCTGATTTTATTTTCATAAATTGTATCCCTTAGCTGCTTCTCTCAAGAATGTTTTGGTACTAGTCTTGCTTAATTTGGAGTCCTGTAGCCTACCTTTTAGGGGTCTTCATGTCAAGATGGTCAAGATCTAGGGTGGCCTACTGGAGGAGAGAGATTGCCTGCCTATTTTGGATCCTGTGCCCTTGCTTTCTTCTCTAGGCTGATGGCACCAATAAGGAAGAGGTGTGGGGTCCATTGGTTGCTTGATTGGACTTTTCTACTTTGAGATAGAGTTTGATTTTAATGAAAACCCCTGATGCCTCCAGATAGTTTTCTAGTTCAACTGGACTTAATCGCTTCAAATTGATTTAATTCTTGAGATATGATTAAGCCCAATTAAGTATGACCTGACTCAATTACTTGCAAATAGCATGATACAAATCATAATTAAGATCAATTAATTAATTATTAAACTAATTAATATATCAATTTATTAGATTGATCATACCTCCCAACTTAGCTTTTGCTCGTCCTCGAGTAAAATAGAAAAATCAAAGTGAGTACCGACTCAACCTTGAATTAAAAGTTAATTTAGACATCCTTAAAGATAGCTGATATTCAATCAGACTATTGAAGAGGTACTTCATCACATTACTAATTCGATCCAATTAGTGGTTGAGTGTTAGCCATAGAAATTTTTCGAGATTTTCTTTCACCAACTCCTTACTTTATTCTTTAAGCCCTCTAACTGGATGTGAGCTAGGTTTATTATCTTCTTTCAATTTTATCCCCTTTATTACCTACTTTTATTCTTTATTTTGTACTTTTTTGCTATCCTTTATAACTGATTTCTTGCATTCTCACTTTTTGACACGAACCACAATGCTTACTTAGGCGAGGAGCCCAGTTACTCAGTGAGACAATGCTAAAATCTTTTTTTTTTCTAAGCAAATAAACTCATGAAGAATTTGAGAGGATTTTTTGTATATCTCAATCTTTCCACCCAAACCCTCATGAAGATATTCTTTATTGAGATTGGTAAGAAGAGGGTTCTGAAATCACTTTAAAATTTGGTCTAGTCTAAACCCTACCATTCATTGGATTTTTTCAATAATTTACCCCTCAATATCTCTAAAATTATCTAGACCATTAATCGCTCATTGATTAAGGTACCTAATTAACTTTTAATCAAAATAAAGTTTGGATACATACAGCTAATTATTTCTGATCGTACTTGAGGACTCACTTAAATTTAAGTTAGTTTATTCTTCCTCTCCAACTTAATTTCCATTGCCTCCAATGAAAGAAGAGAAAAATTTAAAAAAAATGTAAAAGGAGGGATACCACCTGATTCGCTATTGTTTGTAGGTTCTTTTATGTTTTCCAATAGGCCCTCGTCAAATATTGATGTTGTGCTCCCCCCAACTTAGTTAGTCATCCTTATTAGATTCCTACAAAATAAAAAAATTGGATAAATAAAATAAAATACTGGGTTGTCTCTCAACAAGTACTAAGTTTAAAGTCTTTAATTAGATTGTATAGGATTTCAGGATGGTTCATAGATCGGCTCCACCCAATAGATGGGCTCTGTCAACATAGTATGGCTATGCTTACCAAGACATGATTGTGCACATTGGCCATTCGCCCATGAAGAGTGATAAGAAGAAAGTATGAAAGTTGACCACTTTGGGTTCTGGTCAGGCCATTTCACCACTTCACATTCATCGATGTCCCATATAATCGGGTTCAAACTTTTTGAAATTTCTTTATGTGCATCACTTTTTTCATAAGCCTATTGTACATGGATAAAGGGGTCAATATTGCTTAATTCAGTAATGGTCCATTTTATAACCCCTATATAGTCACCTGAATGTTGCATTTTCTGATTAGGGGTCAGATCAGATGCAAAGTAATCTATTATTGCAGTGGTCTCCGGGGAGGTGTCATTGGGTCCTAAAAGTGGCTCTAGTTCTAATGCTGATGATAGAGAGGAAGCTAAAGGAGTGTTAAAGAGGTCAGGTAGTGTCCCATATTTTTTAATCCATAGTGGGTTGGCCAAAGAATGGGATGTATCGATCAAATTGTTCACCTTGTTGATGTAGCCATCGATATCAAAAGCATCCACATTAAACATATTTTTTAATCCATAGTGGGTTGGCCAAAGAATAGGGTGTATCGATCAAATTGTTCACCTCGTTGATGTAGCCATCGATATCAAAAGCACCCACATTAAAATGGTCCAGACATTCTTATAAAGGGTCTTAAGACCAGTTAGCATTTTGTGTTTTATCTTCAAGGACATCTATTTTGAAACAATAATTAACTTGCGGTCCTTGGGAAGAGTTGAACACATTTAAATGCAACTTCCTATTCCTGAAAGAAATATCCATGACTCCTATGTTAGATGTATGTCCTAGAAGCCAATATGGCTGACACATTGTAATAATTTTAGGATATAATTTTATACTTAATATATTGATATGATCAATAAAAGAATAATTTTTTTTCATTCAAGTGTGATATGTCCTTGAATTATTCATGAAATTAGTTTCGATACATATTCTCAAAGTGTTGAGAATTAGAGACATGTATTAAATTTTTAAATGCATCAGATTATAGGATTATCATGAGGACGGTGATAGATCCAGATAGATTGGCACACAAATCACTTCTTTCAAAATAGATGAGTCTCTGGTCTATTGTGTAGAGACATAAGACGATAAGTATGGGTAGTTGTTAGAGAACAACTAGTACTGAGCATGACCATACGAGAGATTACTTGGATTTCTATTCAATCGTCAGTAATTGTCTCGATATTATAGTTATGTGACTAATCTTTTGACTTGAGATGGTACTGCTACTCGCAGTGAGACTGTTGAAGTTTAACTGACATATAAACATAGATTTCAATGAGCCCTTATAGTGGATCTTGGTGACAGTTGATCCACTGTAGAAGTGGAGTGCGCATCAAGATAGGATCTATCGATCTTGATAGAGAGAAATAGTTCTATGAGATTTGAAAGGCTAAGCTCAAGAATCTATGGCCATAGTAGTGTGATTGATAGAAAGGAGATTTCATAGACGTCACAACTGGACTTGAGCTAATTGAATCTATCATGTGACTGATGTTGAGGTTTGATGATTTATCTATGACTTGCCATCTAATCGGGACTCATGATAAAGAGATTAAATCACACATTCACTACACTTAGAGGTTCATTTTAGTTTCACTGAGTTGCCACTACATACTGCTAGGTGTCATTGATAGATTGTGAGAGCTCACTAGGATCATTCTGGATCGACAATCTTTGTTGAGTTAGAGCAGAATTATTTCGATCCATTAAAAAGAGTTTCAATGATACAATGATAGAGATCATTGTATATCTTACTATCGATAGAATTGAATCTATGGGGTCACACAACAAAAGGATTAGGTTTGGAATAAGTAATTGAGCTTATGAAGTGTAAATTGTATTTAGAGAAACTTATTAGGTTCATGATAACCAAGCTAGCACATGATTGGACCCAATTTTTCTTTTTATTGGGATTATTTATTTGATAAAATAATTTTAACTTAATTATCTACTAATAATCCATATGAATTAGATTCATGAGATTTTAATTATTGGATGTCTAAGGTTATGGGTCATATAAATTAAGGGTGCAAGTCCTTAATTAATTTTCTTGATAGTTATTTTTGGGTGCCATCTTGATTTGATCAAGTTGGACATATCCATTGAATAGAGAGCTTTTAGTTCTCTTATGGGGTGTCTCTTGAGTGTGTTTTGGGGTATCTAATTATAGGTGCAAGGGCTTCAATTGTTGGCACCTAAAGAGTCTCCTAAAGTAAGTTGGATAATTTAAGTTAATAGGAAACCCAATGCAAGTAGGACTTATTTTATGTGATTGAATAGGATTCTATCCTTATGCCTATTTAAAGGGACCTTCTCTAAAGTCTATAGAGCATCCAAACCAGTAGCTCCTCATGCCCAAAGGTTCTCCCCATGCCCTCTCTTTCTCTCCCTTTCTCTTCTCTTGGGCGTTCTAGACACCCATCCCTTGGGACGTGAGTACCAAGGAGTTCCACGCTCAAGGTGTTGGGTGTCCCATAATTTGCTAATTACTGATATTTTATAGTAGCACAAAGAAAGAAGAAATTTTAGAGAAGAGGAGAAGAAGAAGATCAAGAAGAAAGATCAAGCATTGATCGTGATTCGTTCAGATTTAGTAGGCTGAATTTTGGAAAACCAAAATTCAGATTAAAGAAGACTATTCCAGGCTGATCTCGAGTGGATACTCATAGAGGTCAGATATTTATATGGCTAAGAGAGAACCTCTTCTCTTATAGATTTAGATTCAAAAAAAAAAGATTGCAAAACAGGTATGTGATTTGATCACAGTCTGAATTTTAGTATATATCAATTTCAGCATATGAGATAGATCTATGTGATTTTATATTTTTATGCATGTATAATTTAAATTAAAAATATTTTAATATTATTTTCTACTATAGTATTTAGAAAATAAAATTTTTAAAATGCATATGGATGCACCAAACTCCGAATTCCAACAGTGATATCAGAGCCATGGATTTTCATATGCTGAATTTTGATATACATGCTTTTGAAAAAGTTTCAAAATTAAAATTTTCTTGATACATGAGATATATAGATGGATCTTATAATTTAAAATTTAATTTTATATTTAATTTTAGTATATATAGTTGATATGTAATTACATGCATAGATCTAAATTTCGATCTAGAAAGAGTTCTAGTTCATGATCATGTGATACATAGATGCATACATAAAATCTAAAATTTTTATATGATTTAAATTTTGATTCATATATGTGATATATAATTGCATATTTAGATCATAAATTTATTTTTAATCTGATCTATGATTAGTGTATGAGATATATGATATCGTGCTTAGATCTGAAATTTGGTTTAGATCTGATTTTATATGTATATATGTGATATATGTTTGTATGATAAAATCTAAAAATTATTTTTATATTTTAAAACTTAATTTTATACAATAAATTTAGATCTGAAATATAATTTTAGAATCTGAAATTTATGTTTGTGCATGAGAATTTTGGTCATGAAAAAATTATAAATTAGGTCATGTAATAGGATTGCATTTAAGATTTTTGATTTGAGTCATATGTGTTTAACTCGATTAAGTAATTGATCAAACCAAGTCAAGTATTGATAAGGATTAGATCAATTAAGTTAATAATCATATAATTATTATTGATCAAATCGATTGAATCCCATATGTAGAATCGATTAACCTTAGGACTTAATTTGGCTCATTGATTTGAGCCTGATTCGCTTGAGCTAACCAATTCTGATCAATCGACCTATTGGTGTCTAAGGCAAGTTAATGAGATATGGTTATTTAATTAGTTTCGTTAGCTGATCTGATCAATTTATTGGTGTCCTAGAAAGGCAACGGGGGGACTCCCACCGATCTCTACTTACTTGGCCAATTTAGAAGATTGGATCTTAAATTAGGTTGCTTAGTAATCTGATTTAGCCCATGCTAGTTAGATCGATCATTTGATGACTGATTAGATGAGATCTAAATCTAAATCTCTCCATAAATATTAAGTCCATAGGTCTTCCATCATTGTAGATGTGCGGGTGTGCTACTAGCGTTGATTGTTCTCGACTGGTTACAGTGGTTCAGTTGTATCTGAAACACACAATCACTCTATTAGCAAAGAGTTGCTCTAGAGTAAGGATGGGGTTGGGCCCAATAACTGTTAGGTGAGGGATCCAATGATGGTCTTGCATCTGTTTGTGCATGGTGGATCTGGCTTAACTAAGAAGTATGGGTAATAACTGTTAGGTGAGCCTACATGACTTAGAGACCAAGTCACTTTCGTTTTCTTTTTGGAGAGTGGAGGGACCCGATAAATTAGTGAGAGCCATTGTTTGCATCTTAAAGTTCTTAGAAGTAAATATAAATATTAAGTATAAAAGTCTAACTTGAATCTCTACTCTCGTAGTTAAACTACAATGTCAGCCTCAAATTTTCTAGCCCGCATCTTTGAAACCAATTGTTTGATCGGTACCAACTACAAAGACTAGCTCAAAAACCTCAAGATTGTTCTGACCTCAGAGAAGTTAAGCCATGTTCTCGACCAAGATCCCATAGTGCTACCAAACTATCCTACTGCTGAGCAAAGTGCTACTTTTGAAAAGTAGACGGATGAAGAGAGTCGGGTCAAATGCTATGTGCTAGCATCTATGTCAAACAAGTTACAAAGCCAACACGAGCATATTTCCACTGTCCAGGCCATGATCACTCACCTACAAGAGTTGTATGGTGAGCAGAGCCATACAACACACTTCGAGGTGTCCAAGAGACTCTTCAATCTGAAGATGGGTGAAGGACAGTTTGTCCACGAGCACCGTATGACAGTGATCAAGGACATTGAGGAGCTTAGAAAGCTTGAGCTAGAAATACAAAAGGAATTGCAGATAGATCTGATCCTTCAATCCCTTACCAGTTCATATAGTCAATTCATTATGAATTTTCATATGAACAAACTTGACTGCACTATTCTTGAACTCGTCAATATGTTGGTCACCATGAAGGGTACTTTGAAGAGTTCAAGGGACACTGTTCTCATTATGGAGCGGACTTCTTCTTCCAAGAGAAAGTCTACTGGAAGGAAAAAGGTTAAATCTGCAAAAAAATAAAAAAAGAGAGCAAGTCGAAGAAGGATGGTCCAAAGGTGGCTGAGGTAAAGAAAAAGTGTTTTTACTGTCATGCTGAAGGCCACTGGAGGAGAAACTGTCTTAAATACCTGGAGAGCCTAAAGACCAAAAAGGGTGATAAGTCTTCTGAAGGTATGCTCGTAATTGAATCTAACCTTATGGTTTCTTCTACTTCTAGTTGGGTATTGGACTCTGGCTCGAGTGCTCATATATGTACCTCAATACAGGGTCTGATAGAAAGTAAGAGGTTGAGGGAAGGTGACATAATCCTTCAGGTCGGCAATGAAGCAAAAATTACTGCAGAGGCCATTGGCACTTACCCTCTTCGATTACCATCTGGTATAAGATTAGATTAAAAAGACTGTTATTATGTTCCTGTAGCTAGTCAGAATTTAATTTTCATATCTGTGCTTACACAGAAAGGTTTTGAAATTTATTTCAATAAGAACTTTTGTTTCATTTATTTACAAATAAATTGGTTGCACAAGATCTTTTAATTGACAGTTTTTATCACTTGTATGTTGATGCGAATGTGAACCTAAAAGAGCAAATAGTGAATGCCGAAGGTCAAAAGAGACCCAGAGATGAAATAAATCAGAAGTACTTGTGGCACCATAGATTAGGCCATATTGGAGAGAATAGGATAAATAGACTGGAGAAGGATGGAATCCTTGGCTCTCTTAACCTAGAGCCGTATCTAGCTTGCGAATCCTTCCTTCGAGGAAAGATGGCCAAGTTGTCCTTTGTAGGATATGAAGAAAGGACCATAGAGCTACTTGCCCTAGTACACACCGATGTGTGTAGGCCATTTGATGTGTAGGTCAGGGGTGGTTATAACTACTTCATTACCTTTACCGATGATTTGTCTAGGTACGAGTATGTGTATCTGATGAAACACAAGTCTGAGGTCTTTGAAAAGATTAAAAAATTCAGGCATGAAAAGCAGACAGACAAATCCAGGAGGTGAATACCTTAGTCAAAAATTTTTGAGATATCTTAAGGATAATAGCATAATCTCTCAGTGGACCCCTCCTGGAACACCTCAGCTCAACAGAGTATCTAAAAGAAGGAATAGGACTCTATTGGATATGGTCAGATCCATGATGAGCTTCATCAATCTATTCTTATTTCTTTGGAGATATGCCTTATTAACTGCCATTCACTTGTTGAATAGGGTTCCATCAAAGTCCATTCCTACCACACTGTATGAGATATGGTTCGGTAAGAAGTTGAGTTTGGATTATCTCAAGACTTGGGGATGTCGATCTTATGTCAAGAGATAAATGGTGGATAAGCTAGAGGATAGATCTATTATAGCTCATTTTATAGGGTATCTAAAAGAATCTATGGGATACTACTACTTTCTACAAGACCACAATGTGATTATGAGCTAAAATAATGTATTCCTAGAAAAATAGTTTATCCAGGATGGCGGCAGTGGGAGGTTATTGGAGCTCAAAGAGAAAATTTATAAAGAGCTTAGAGCCATAGATCTTCAGAAATCCGTAATCCATGAGCCAGTAGTTGATGTTCCTCTACCACCTTGTAGATGTAGCAGGGTCTTCCGACCTTCAGAAAGATATATAGGTATGCTTATGGAGGAAATAAAGAGAATGTTCTTTATAGGAGATAAGGATCATGGTGATGATCCTAATACCTTTGACAAGATGATGTCTGACATCGATTTCGAAAAATAGTTAGATGCTATGAAGTCAGAAATTGACTCGATGCACTCAAAGTAAGTCTAGACTTTAGTGGATCCACCTGAGGGTATCATACCCATTGGGCGTAAATAGATCTACAAAAAGAAGATAGGTGCCAATCGTAAGGTAGAGACCTATAAACCTAGGCTTGTGGCTAAAAATTATTGTCAGCGTGAGGGCATTGACTATCAAAAAATCTTCTCGCCCGTAGCTATGCTAAAATCCATCCTCATTTTGCTTGCTGTTGTGGCTTACTAAGATTATGAAATCTGACAGATGGATGTGAAAACTACTTTTCTGAATGGATATCTTGATAAAGATATCTATATGGAGCAGCCTATGGGTTTCATGTCTGGTGACAGTGATCATAGAGTCTGCAAGCTACAAAGATCCATATATGGATTAAAGCAGGCTTCTCGAAGTTGGAACCATTATTTTGATGAGGCAATCAAATCATTTAATTTCATCAAAAATGAAGAGAAACCTTATGTGTACAAGAGAATCAGTGGGAGTGCGATCACCTTCCTCGTATTGTACGTGGATGATATTCTCCTTATTAAGAATGATATTTTCATGCTGACCATGGTCAAAAGATGGTTGTCTAAGGAACTCTCCATGAAAGACCTAGGAGAAGTATCCTATATTTTTGGAATAATGGTCTATAGGGATATACCTACATGGATGCTTGGCCTATCACAAAAGCTGTACATAGAGAAGATGCTGAAGAGATTCAACATGAAAAACTTTAAAAGAGGTCTCTTACCTCTTAGGCATGGTATTAGTCTCTCCAAGATAATGTGTCCGACCAAATCTGAGGAGGTGTAGTGCATGAGTAGGATTCCTTATGCTTCAACGATAGGAAGCTTCATATATGCCATGCTATATACTCAATCTGATATTATCTTTGTCGTGAGTGTCATGAGCAGGTATCAATCGAATTTAGATAAGGAGCACTGGATAGCTATGAAGAACATCTTTAAGTACTTAAGAAGGACTAAGGTTCTATTCTTGATCTTTGGAGGAGATTCTGAGTTGCGATTCGAGGGTGTATTCTTGTTCGATTTACTAGAAAGATTCTGAATAATTGATCAATGGAGGCTGAGTGTGCTATAGATGCGTAGGATAAATTTTAATTTTAATATTAGTTATAGAACTGGATGTCATGCCCTGATACAGTACTGTAAAGACAATGACACCATAGCTCTTGCTAAGAAGCTCAAGATCTCATCAAAAGTCCAAACACACAGAGTAACAGTGTACGCGACTACCTCTTGTCGAGGTACAAAGAGTAGACTCCATGGACAATGTGGCCCGCTAACTAAGTAGTTAAGCCAACCGAAAATGAAAGTCCACCTTGAGAAGATGGGACTTAGATTTGTGGTCAATTGACTTTAGTCCAAGCGGAAGATTGTTAGATGTATGTCCTAGAACCAAATATGGCTGATACATTATAATAATTCTAGGATATAATTTTATACTTAATATATTAATATGATCCATAAAAAGATAATTTCTTTTTCATTCAAGTGTGATGTATCCTTGAATCGTCTATAAAATTAGTTTCGATACATATTCTCAAAGTGTTGAGAATTAGAGACATGTATTTAATTCCTAAATACTTTCGATCATAGGATCATCATGAGGATGGTGATAGATTCAGATAGACTGGCATACAAATTACTTTCTTTGGGATAGATGAGTCTCTAGTCTATTGTATGAGACACAGGACGACAAGTGCGGGTAGTTGTTAGAAAATAACTAGTACCGAGTGTGATCATACGAGAGATCACTTAAATTTTTATTCAATCATCAATGATTATCTTGATACTGTAGTTGTATGACTGATCCTTTGACTTGTGATGGTACTGCTAGTCGTAGTGAGGTTGCTGAAGTTTGACTGACACATAAATATGGATCTTAATGAGCCTTTGTAGTGGATGTTGGTGATAGTTGGTCCACTATAGGAGTATGGTGCGCATCAAGACAAGATCTATTAACCTTGATAGAGAGGAGTAGACCTATGGGATTTGAAAGGCTAAGTTCAAGAATCTTTGACCATAGTAGTGTGATTGATTGAAAATTTTTTTTATAGAAGTCACAACTGGACTTGAGGTAATCGAATCTATCATATGACTAATGTTGAGATTTGATGATTTATCTATGACCTGTCATCTAGTCGAGACTCATGATAGAGGGACTGAATCACATGTTAACTGTACCTAGAGGTTCATTTCAGTTTTACTGGATTGCCACTACATACTGCTAGATGTCACTGGTAGATTGTGAGAGCTCACTAGGATCGTTTTGGATAGACAATCCTTGTTGAGTTAGAGTAGAATTATTCTGACTCATTGAAAAGAGTTTCAATGATACAATGATAGAGATCATTGTATATCTCACTACCAAATAGAATTGAACCTATGGGGTCTACAACAAAGAGATTAGGTCTAGAATAAGTAATTGAGCTTATGAAGTGTCAATTGGATTTAGAGAAATCCATTGGGTTCATGATAACCTTGCTAGCACATGGTTGGATCCAATTTCTCTTTTCATTGGGATTACTTATTTGATAAGATAATTCTAACTTAATTATCTATTAATAATCCACATGAATTAGATTCATGAGACTTCAATTGTTGGGTATCTAAGGTTATGGATCATATAAATTAAGGGTGCAAGTCCTTAATTAATTTTCTTGATAGTTATTTTTAGGCGCCATCTTGATTTGATCAAGTTGGACATGTCCATTGATTAGAGGGCTTTTAGTTCTCTTATGGGGCATCTCTTGGGTATGTTTTGGGGTGTCTAATTATGGGTGCAAGGGCTCCAATTGTTAGTGCCTAAAGGATCTCCTAAAGTAAGTTGGATAACTTAAGTTAATAGAAAATCCAATGCAAGTAGGACTTGTATTATGTTTCTAATGCAAGTAGGACTTGTATTATATGATTGAATAGAATTCAATCCTTATGTCTATTTAAAGGGACCTCTCCTAAGATCCCTAGAGCATTCAAACTAGTAGCTCCTCATGCCTAAAGGCTCTCCCCATGCCCTCTCTTCCTCTCCCTTTCTCTTCTTTTAGGCATTCTACACGCCCATCCCTTGGGACCCGAGTCCCAAGGAGTTCCACGCCCAAGGTGTTGGGCATCCCATAATTTGCTGGTTGCTGGTATTTTGTAGCAACACAAAGCAAAGAGAAATTCTAGAGAAAAGGAGAAGAAGAAGTTCAAGGAGAAAGATCAAGCGTTGATCATGATCCTGGCTTCGTTCAGATTCAGCATGCTGAATTTTGGAGAACCAAAATTCAAATTAAAGAGAACTATTCCAAGCTGATCTCGAGTGGATACTCGTAGAGATTGGATATTTGTATGGATAAGGAAGAACTTCTTCTCTTCCAGATCCAGATTCGAAGAAAAAGATTGCGAAATAGGTATGTGATTTGATCACAATCTGAATTTTAGCATATATCAATTTCAGCATATGAGATAGATCCATGTGATTTTATATTTTCATGTATGCATAGTTCAGATTAAAAGTATTTTAATCTTATTCTCCACCGCAGTGTTTAGAAAATAAAATTTTTGGAATACATATGCATGCACCAAACCCCAAATTCCAACATCCTGTCCTACAGTTAATATATGCATTGGCTGTAGCTATGAAGGGTCATCCTAAAATGATGGAAATCTGGTCAGGATTGCTACAATGCTCCATGTCAAGGATGAAAAAGTCGATAGAAAAGAAGAACTCATCAACTTTGACTAAAATATCTTTTATCATTCTATATGGTACCTTAATAGATCTATTAGCTAATTGTAAGATAATAGAGGTGGGTTTCAACTCTCCAAATTCGAAGAGATCATAAATTGAGCTAGGTAGCAGATTAACACTAGCAACTAAATCTAATAGTATCTTTTTGATGCATAGGTTTCCTATGATGCAAGAAATGACATGTGCACCTAGGTCTTTGAGCTTAAGGGGATAGTGTGCTGAAACATCGAACTAACTTATTCAGTGAGACAAATCTTCTTTGGAATTTGGGATTGAGTTTGATGCTTCTGGGTGCATAAATCTTTTAAAAATTTAGTATAGGCTGGAACCTATTTGATCACATCTAGAAGAGGAAGATTGATTTGAACTTGTTTAAATAATTCCAACATTTTCTCTAGTTTTCCTCCCTTCTGGTTGAAAGGTGTAGAGGATTTTAAAGCACTTGGGTACGGAGCCTTGGGTACATAAGATGGTTCTAGGATAATCTATTGATCCCTCAACTCTTGGTTCCCTTGGTCTTGGGTCAGTTCAGGTTCAGCCACATTTTCATCTTCCAACTTCTTGGTCTCACTAGGTTACTCTATGGTCTTCCCACTCCTAAGAGTCATAATTGATTTGGTTGTTCAGGACTAGTTACATTAGAATATTAGATCATGTTTGGTTCTCTTGGGTTTCTCTCAGACTGAATGAGCAACCTTCCTTCCTCTCTTCTACTAAGTGTGGTAGCTAATTGGCCTACTTGGATTTCAAGTCTAGCTATGGATTGGGTATGATAGTTAAGGATTTGTGAGTGACTCTCTATCCTCTCCAAGGCTTGGAGAACTTTTTCTTCAAAAGCTGAGTTATAGGCATTTGGAGGGGGTTGAGGTACATTAGGAAAAGGTTGGTAAGGTGCATGCCTATAGTTTGTCTTAGGATAATTAGATTTCTGGGCAGCATAGTTTTCTATGGGTTGTGCTTTCCATGAAAAGTTCGGATGGTTTTTGCAATCCAGATTATAAGTGTTAGAATATGGGTTGTGTCCAGATCTAAAATTGTTCTGAGTTTGTGCTTGATTCATTTGTTCATGTATAAACTCAAAAAATTGAGGTATAGTAGGACAATCATAAACAGAATGAGCAAGACTCAAGCATATTGAATAGACATCTATCGTAGGTGTGGGTGAGGTGCTGGTGGGCATTACTTGCAATATTTGATTCATCATTTGAGATAATTCATCCATTCGACTATAGATGTCCATTGGACTATCAATTTCATAAATCCCATCCCGTTTAGGTCCAAACATGGGAGGATCTCTCCTGGCTGTAGACATGTGTTGCAATGAATTTTTACTTTGAGTTTCAAATAGCTGCCAGGCTTCATGCTCATTTTTCAACATGAAGGTTCCACCACAGGATGCATCTACTATTTGCCGGTGCTTCTTTGACAAGCCATCATAGAAGCACGGGACCAGTTGCTATTTGGGTACAACATGGTGGGGGCATTTTCTAATCAGTTTCTTTAATTTCTCCCAAGTCTCATAAAATATCTCCCCATCCAACTAGAAAAAACTAGTTATAGCCTTTCTGATTTGATTAATTTTTTTGATCGAAAAATATTTTTTAAAAAATTTCTTCTATAGTTGATCTCAGATTGAAATTGTGTTTGTATCCAAGAAGTTCAGCCAATATTTGATTTTGTTCTTTAGCGAGAAAGAAAATAATTTCAATCTGAGAGCATCGTCAGAGAAATTTTGAATTCTAGCCGTTGAACATATTTTCAAGAATTCATCTAGATGTCTATACGGGTCTTCATTAGCAAGTCCATAAAATGATGGGAGCATTTGGATGACATTTGACTTGATTTCATATTGAACTGCCTCAACTGGAGGTGCCTGAATGCCAGAAGAGTAGATATATGTAGAAGGAGTAAAGTACCCCTTCAATTGCCTAGGTGGGACAATCTTCTGGTTTTGATCCATGTACTTGTATCTATTGGCTTTAAGGGTTCTTTTAATTTCAAGATTTGAAGATTGAATCTCGAGTTGCAATGAGGGACTTCCGAGCATAAACCCTACAATTTATACCTTATAGCAAACACATATAATTTTAATTTTTTTATAAGATTTTTTTGAAATTTTAGATATATATAAAAGAAAAAGATGAAAGAAATTCTAAAGATGAGAGCCTCTTGAGTCCTAAATCTAAAAAGTAGATGCAAAGAATTTAAGTTAGGTTAGATGTTTTTAGTTAGCAATCAAGTGGGTCAATCAATTCTAGCTACAGATTGTCCTAGTTTTAGACAGCTTTTAACTATTCTAAGTGTACCATTAAGCACTGCAAGTGTGAACTTAGCCAACCAACTGGACAGATAAGTATAAGTTTGGTGGAGATCCCCTGTTGCTTTCCTTAGACACCAACTGTATTGATCAGATAAGTGAACATAACCAATTAAATAACCACCTTCCTTTGAGCCGTAGTCCCTAAACTATTTTCTTAGACACCAACTGACCAACTAGGCCCAGTCCAGTTCAACTTTCGAGGTCACTTGTCTTATTAAGCTCGAGAGTCCTTAAGGATAGCATCTAATTAATTTTAATTTAGGTTTAGGCTAATGTAAATGCAGGATTGTGGTTTGTGGATCAAAGAAGGATGATAAAATCTCTGATTAGGGTTTTGCCCTTAAGATATTTTATGAAATTATGCGATGTAAAAAAAAAGTATCCAAATTTGGTGATTAATCAAAATTAAATTAATTTATTTCTCCTTTTAGATTTTATGATTGAGTATCTAATTTTCTAAATAGATTATGAGGTGCCAGTGTAAAGATTTGGTTGATTTTGCAAGAATGTAAGTTTGACTAAGTATACTAGGTAAGTTAGAAAGCACTAAAAATAGACTAAACTAAGAACAAAAAGTACAAAGTAAATAAAGCAAATTTTTTTAAAGATTTTTTTTAAAAAAATCTGAAGCAACTGTACCAACGATCTCTGACAACGGTGTCAAAATTTGATCACTATCATAGGTATCAAAAATAAATCACTAACTTAAAACTATGTAGATAGTGTGAGTTAGGTTCGTATCCACGGAGATCGTGGGCTGAGTTATGTTCGAGTACTTCAGATTAAAAAGAAGAATATAAATCGATTGATTAACTAGAATAATTCTAACAAAAGCAAGGAAAGTATACGCTAACAGAAAAATGATATAAGAACAAGAGAGAGTTATCTCAAGATTTCACGTGGTTACTTGGCAAACAGTTAATACCCTCCTACTATGTAATTAATTCATATGCCACCTATCAAGATATAACCTATTTGGAGAGAGCACAGCCTGTATCCATTGGATCATGGTTTATCCCTCTAGAGTATAGGCTAGTCAAGATGAGATACGTACAAGATAAAAGGAATCATACTTAAAGATAATCTATCCCAAGAGTACAAATCGTATTCATAGATTACAACTCATCCCAAGAGTATAGACTATTCTAAATATGATTTCAAATGAAGGATAGATAAAAAGATATAGAATTGAAATCAAATCTTTATTTCATAGAAAAAAGAAGTATAAAAGATAAATCAAGAAAAACACTACCTATTACAAGCACTTCAAAAATTTTTCGAGATAAAAAAAATTAATTGGTCATGAAACTTTTGCTTGCTAAGATCTTGGGGCTGAGGATACTCCTGGGAAGTAGTTGGAAGGTGGTTGGAAGTGGCAGAAGGATTGGTGATAGTGCCAGAGAGATAGGACTACGGTTCCAGGGTTTTTAGGTGGAAGAAAGGGAGAGATGAGAGGCTATAGCATGGGGGCTGATTGGAGACTAGTTGGAAGAGGGTGGTGGCATGGAGAAGGGGTTAGGAACAAGGTCTTGACATGGAAAAGAGGGCTTGAGGCATAGAGAAGTGTGGTGGCCAGCTACTTTTTTTTGACCTCCCATAGGGTGAAGATTGAGTCCTATTTATAAGCTTCTTAGGCACCTTAGGGTTTCTTTCTTTCCTTCTTTGCACATGCCGCCCACATAGCAATTAGAAGACTCCTTGTGTCACCCCACCTAAAGTCTTGGACGTCCTTCTTCAGCCCTCCTGGGTCCACAAATCCTTGCAAATAGGTAAGTTGAAGCCACCCAAATAGAGGTCTCCTAGGTGCCCTAGGTTCTTCCATTTGTGCCACGCACTACTTGCTCCTTTTGCCTATGTATTTGAATTCAAATTAAACTCTTGTTGGCTACACTTGATTCCTTTCCAGATTAGCTTCATGCCATCTAAAGATGGTTTCCTGATTTGGTCTCTGCACCAAGAGAAGCTAGGCTGAATCTGGATGTGTCAGTTGCTGCCTATTGTGCATAATATTATTATCATATTAGATTGCTTGCCACATCTTCATCTAGAGTCTAATTTTATTTTTGTAAATTGTGTCCCTTAGTTGCTTCTCTCAAAAATCTTTTGGTACTAGTCTTGCTTAATTTGGAGTCCTGTAGCCTACCTTTTTGGGGTTCTCACACCAAGATGGTCAAGATCTAGGGTGGCTTATTGGAGGAGAGAGATTGCCTATCTTTTTTGGATCCTGTGCCCTTGCATTCTTCTCTAGGCTGATGGCACCAATAAGGAGGAGATGTGGGGTCCATTGGTTGCTTGATTGGACTTTTCTACTTTGAGATGGAGTCCAATTTTGATGAAAGCCCCTGATGCCTCTAGATAGCTTCCTGGTTCGATTGGGCATAATCGCTTCAAATTGATTTAACTATTGAGATATGATTAAGTCCAATTAAGTGTGACCTGACTCAATTACCTACAAAAAGTATAACACAAATCATAATTAAGATCAATTAATCAATTATTAAACTAATTAATATGCCTATTTATCAAATTCATTATTACTCCAGATCACTTGAAGGACAAGCATCTGCTCCACACTCTAGTATCTCAGCCTTGGACAACCTATTATAGTTCGACCATGGCTGACCTAATCTCCTCACCAGTTCTATCCCTCCTTTAAATTAAGAAAGTTCAGATAGAGTAGAACTCTTTAACGATCGAGTCTCCCATAAAAAAGCAAATATCTTCTCCGAATCAATCTGTGCTATAAATCCAAAAACCATCAGAACTCCGAGATGGATATGACTCACACTCCACCCCTATAAATTAAGGCTTTGGGACCCTCTAAGATACACAATCGACTCCTCACTCTCCTCTCATTGCTCTCCATCTCTTGACTTGAGCGTCAAAGGATCTTCACCAGAGAAAATCACCTCCGATGAGGACTTGTTTTGTAGATGTTTGGACGAAGCTCCAGTGGTGGTTTCACCTCAGCTACCTCCACCTCGACGATCGACCTCAGGTGGAGAGATTGGCAACAACACTTGACACTAGAGGAACGACCCTCTTTGGCTAGTTTCGAGGTCTTATTTCAAGTTTAGTCTTGACGTCCTATCACTATAAGAATCCAGACTATAGCGATGGCTAGTTGCCATCTCTAATAGTCCATATGCCGTCGTTAATAACCTTGCCGTCACTAATTCTGTCATAACAGTCAATCTGAAAAAATTTGATCGCTAAATACCCTTATTAGGATGAAAACTATAGCTGTCGCTAATAAGGTTATTAGCGACAGCTTTAGTGATAAAATTTTTCTATCACTAATTATTTTTAATTTTTAAATTAAATTTTTAAAAAATATTAACGATGATATTTTGCATGGCTAATGCCATCGCTAATAATTATTAACAACCAATAACATCGTCGCTAATGCCGTCCCTAATTTTTTTAATTTTTAAATTAAATAAATTTTTTTTCTTAAAAAATATTAGCGACGGCATTATCATCACTCATGCTGTCACTAATAAGTATTAAAGATGATATTTTTCATCACTAATACCGTCGTTAATAATTAATTTTATTTTTTTAAAAAAATTAATAATAATATTTTTGAAAATCTATTTTAATTAATCACAATGAATTATGGTACCTAATACCTATTATAATTAAAATCTAAAGATAATATAATAATCAAAAATTAAAAACTAATTATATTATATTAAAAATATAAATTATATATTTTTTTTACAAGTAGCATAAAAAAATATAATACATCAAAAAAATATCAGATCCGATCATCATCGTCATCTGCCTCTTTCTCCTCCTATTTCTCTCTAGCAGCTGGTAGATGAGAACCAAATATCCCAACATCCTATAATAAAAAAATAAAATAATATTAATAAATTTTGATACGAAGATGTATCTTTCAATATGGAGACATATCTTTCGATATACTCCTTCGATTATCGAATAGATTATTTCTACATGTTCTATTCGATGATACGGAGCTATAGACACCTTCAGTCCATCGATTGGATAGTTAAATTAAATTTTTAGCCCCTAGATCTCTTTTTCAGACTTAAACTTAAATATATGAAGCTTCTAAATATGAAAACTTAAAATAAGTAAAAAGATTTAGTAATATAATTACATGATGTGATGACTGGGATGACGAGCTCAGTCGGTCATGCAGCTGTAGGTCCTGAAAAAGCTCCATGATCGTATCGTGGATGGCATCTAGGAGGCTCTGAGGTCGCTGGCTTAAAAGCCTTTACATGACCTCCTCCATATGCGCATTGCTCTAGATCTGGGATGTCGAGATCTGTGAGGGTGTCAAAAGATATCTAGCTGGTGGAGGGTTGAAGCTATCGTCGAATCCTATGATCTGGCTCCTACTCATCCTCACGATGGCGTTGAGCCATCCCTCAAGGTTAAAGGATGACTGAGAAGATGGATCATCGCCATACCTCTTAGCAATGTACGCTGCGTAATGTGTCTGCACAGTTCAAAAATATATTAGTTCTAATATAAAAATTAGATTCTATAATAACTTAATTAGTAAATAAAGTTTGAAGTTCTTGCTGCGATCTATTGCGATGTAGAATCTAAATAGTCACTAGTCCTCCAAGACTGATGTGTGGCCCACCACAACTATCGTTGGTTTGGTGGATGATCCAGCTGTCATATCTATAATAAATAAATAATAAAATTAAATTAATTAAAGTATATATATAAGAGTTTTTATAATTTTAGTGAAGAGTTTTAGTATAGATTTCTTAACAATCTGTCGGTCACAACATGTGTGCCGATGGAGCCATCCGTCTGCCTGATCGGATCCAACTAGATGGTCTGATTCTATCGAGCCCTCTATCACCTACTGGCATACTTTTCATTGCTCTACTAATCATAGAGGGTCTCCCATACATCCATCCACATCCAATGATCTCTGTAGGACTTCCAATCTGATGGTGACTAGAAGCCGGAATGCTTGATGGCAGACTGCCGTAGGCTGTATAGTCCATCTTGAAACCTATGTATAGCCACCTGCTCGATGATTGGGTGGCCAGCCTCCTCATCCTGAGAAGATAAGAATTGATAGTAGTCCTGCAAGTGGAAGTAAGTATGTATTAATAAATAGAATACAAACCTACCATGAATTATTAAATTAAATATTTTTGACTTATCTGAAATATCTCTCTGGTTGCATCACGTGCCCCTGATGGCCAACTAAAGAACGTGTCCATCGACCCCAACATCAATCGTCAGATGATCTCGGTAACCACATGAGATATGGAGCTCTCTTTAAATGTGCTGTAAAATTGATTTTGATTAAAAAATATTAGACTCTACAATGGCTAAATTTTAAACATATTCAGTAAAGATATAATACTTATAAGCGGCTCTGAATATGGATGAGCTCTCTATCCTTCAGTCAAGTTGGAGGTATCGCGAACTAGACGGATCCTCTACCATACCTCTGGATGTATGTCCTAAAAGCCAATATGGTTGACATATTTTAATAAATCTAGGACATAATTTTATACTTAATATATTGATTTGATTCATAAAAGGATAAGTTTAATTTTTATTCAAGTATGATGTGTCTTTGAATCATCCATGGAATTAATATTTCGATACATATTCTCAAAGTGTTGAGAATTAGAGACATATATATAATTCTTAAATATTCTCAATCATAGTATCATCATGAGGATGGTGATCGATCTGGATAGATCGGAGCACAGATCGCTTCCTTCAGAATAGATGAATCTCAGATCTACAATGTACAAACACTGAGCGATGAGTGTGGATAGTTGTTAGAGAATAATTAGTACTGAGCATGACCATATGAGAGATCACTTAGATTTTTATTCGATTGTCAGTGATTGTCTCGATGCTGTAGTTGTGTGAATGATTCTTTGATCTGTGATGGTACGACTACTCGTAGTGAGGCTGTTGGAGTTTGATTGACACATAAACATGATCTCAATGAGCCCTTGTAGTGGATGTTGATGATAGTTGATCCACTGTAAGAGTAGGATGCACATCAAGATGGGATCTATCGATCTTGATACAGAGAAGTAGTTCTATGAGATTTGAGAAGCTATGTCTGAGAGTTTGTGACCATAGCAGTGTGATTGATGAAAAAAATTTTCATGAGGATTACAATTGGACTTGAGCTGATTGAATCTATCATATGACTGATGATGAGGTTTGATAATTTATCTATGACCTGCCATCTAGTTAGGACTCATGACAGAGAGACTGAATCACATGTGAACTACACATTAAAGTTCTTTTTTAGTTCTACTGGATTGCCATTACATACTGTCAGGTGTCACTGGTGGATTGTGAGAGCTCACTAGGATTTCTCAGGATTGACAATCTTTGATGAGTTAGAGTGGAATTGTTCCGATCCATTGAAAAGAGTTTCAATGATACTATAATATAGATCATTGTATATCTCACTATCAAATAGAATTGAACCTATGCGGTCACACAACAAAAAGATTAGATCTGGAATAAGCAATTGAGCTTATGAAGTCTTAATTGAGTTTAGAGAAATCATATTGGGTTTAAGGTAACCTTGCTAGCAAATGGTTGGACCTAATTTTTTCTTCATGTTTGAATTTTTTATTTGATAAGATTAATTTAAGTTTAATTATTTGCTAATAACCTAAATAAATTAGATTCATTGAACTTCAATTGTTGGGTACCTAGGATTTTGGATCAAATAAATTAAGGGTTCAAGCCCTTAATCAATTTTCTTGATAGTTTGGATTGGGCGCCACTTGATTTGATCAAGTTGGGCATACCCACCCATTAGAGGGCACGTAGGACCAACATGGGGTGTCTGATGGGTGCCATGTGGCATGTATATTTGTGGGTGCAAGGGTTCTAATAGTTGGCACCTAAAGATCTCCTAAAGGGAGTCAAATAACTAAAGAAATATGGATTTCTAATGCAAGTAGGATTTGTATTAAGTGATTATTTGATTTTGAATAGGATTCAAATCTTATGCCTATTTAAAGGAGCCTTCCCTAAGGCTTCTAGGGATAAAAATCCCAGGAGCCCCATGCCTTCATAGAAGTGCCCACTCTCCCTCTCTATTCTTCTCTTTCTTCTCCCTTGAAGATCCAACGCCCATGGTTAGGCATCCTCCATCTCCATGCCCAAAGGAGCTTGGGCATCCTCCTCTGCTTACTGATGTCTAATCCCTAATTGCTTCATAATCAAGAGAAGAAAAGCAAGAGAAGAAGAAGATCAAGAAAAGGATCAAAGAGTTGGTTGGGATCCAAGCTTCATTCAGATTTGCTGGCTGATTTTTTTTCTTAGAGAAAAAAAATCCATACCAAAGAAGACTGTTCCAGGCTAATTCTAAGTGGATACTCGTATAGATTGGGTACTTTTGCAATTAAGGGAGAACCTATTCTCTTTCAGATCCAGATTTGAAGAAAAGATTTACGAAATAGGTATGTGATTCAATCACATATATAATTTCAGCATAAAATTCAGTATATATTCAATTTCAGTATATGAAATAGATCCTAGTGATTTATATTTTATGCATGCATGATGTAGATTAAAAGATATTTTAGTCTTCTATTCTGTTGTATTATTTAGAAAAATTATTTTTGAAACATACATGCATGCCTCGACATGAAAATTCAATAGTGGTATTAGAGCCACAGGTTTCATATGCATAAAATTGACATGCATATTTTAAAAAATATTTTAAAATTTGATTTTTTCTTGATACATGAGAGATATAGATGATTATTTTAAATCTAAATTTATTTTAGATTTAATTTATAATATATAGTTGATATGTGAAAGCATGCATAGATCTGAATTTTATTCTAGAATGGTTTCTAGTTCATTATCAAGTGATATATAAATACATGTATAAATCTAAAATTTAATTTGATCTAATTTATGATTCATATATGAGATATATAATTATATATTTAGGTCAAAAAATTATTTTTAATATGATTCATAATTTATATATGAGATATATGATATTATATTATGATCTAAATTTTTGTTTAGATCTGAATTTTACATACATATATGAGATATATACTTGTATATTAAATCTGAAAATTAGTTTCATGATTTAAAACTTATCTTTTATATAAAAAATTTAGATCTAAAATTTAATTTTTGAATCTAAAATTTATATTTGTGCATAAGAATTTTGGTTATGAGAAAATAAAAAATTAGGTCATATAATTAGATTGCATCTAGGGTTTTTGATTTGAATGTAATGAGTTTAATTTGATTAAGTAATTGATCAAATTGAGTCAAGTGTTGATTAAAGTTAGGTCAATTAAGTTATATGATCATGTAATTATTGTTGATCAAGTTGATTGAATCCAATATATAGAATCAATTAACCTAAAGACCTAATTTGGCTCAATGGCTTGAATCTGATTTGCTTAAGCTAACCTATTTGGACTAATTGACTTATTAGTATTTAAGATAAGTAATTGAGAGATGGTTATTTAATTGATTTCATTTGTTGATCTGACCAATTTATTAGTACCTAAAGAAAGCAATGAAGGGACCCCCATCGATCTTTACTTACCTGGTCAATTTGGAAGATTGAGTCTTAAATAAGATAGCTTGGCAGTTTGGTTTAGCCCATACCAATTAGATCAGTCATATGATAACTGATTAGATGAGATCTGAACCTAATTCTCTCCATAAATATTAAGTCTATAGGTCTTCCACTATTGTAGATGTGTGGACGTGCTACTTGTGTTGATTGTTCTCCACTGGTCACGGTGGTTTAGTTACATCGAGAATATGCAACCACTCTATTAGCAAAGAGTTACTCCAGGATAAGGATGGGGTTGAGCCTAATAACTGTTAGGTGAGGGACCCAATGACGGCCTTGCACCTGCTTGTGAATGGTGGGTCGGGCTTAACTAAGGAGTATGGTCAATAACTATTAGGTGAGCCCACATGATTTAGAGACCAAGTCGCTACAACATGCTTATAGAAGCATCTGGACAAGGAGTTGTCCATGCATTGGTGTGCATGTTATCAATAACTGTTAGGTGAGGTACATGGTATCGGTGAGATCACAGTATCCACTAAGAATCCATTTGTCACATTTCTATTTTCCATCCGAAGAGTGGAGGGATCCAAAAAATTAGCGAGAGTTATTGTTTGCATCTTATAGTCTCTAAAAGTAAATATAATTTTAAAGTATAAAAGTCTAATTTGAATCTCTACTCTCATAGTTAAATAATATCAGCCTCAAACCCTCTATCTCGCATCCTTGAATCCAATCATTTGATCGAAACAAATTATAAAGACTGACTAAGAAACCTCAGGATTATCCTGACTCTGAAAAAATTAGGTCATGTACTCGATCAGGAACTCCTAGTGTTACCAAACCATCCTACTACTGAGCAAAAAATTGCTTATGAAAAGTGGATGGATGAAGACAGTTGAGTTAAGTGCTATGTGCTGGCATCCATGTCAAAAGAGTTGTAGAGCCAGCATGAGCATATGCCCACTGTCAGAGCTATGATCACTCACTTACAAGAGTTGTACGGTGAGCAGAGCCGTACAGCATGCTTCAAAGTATACAAAAGACTCTTCAATCTGAAGATGCATGAAGGGTAGTTGGTCCATGAGCACTGTATGACAGTGATCAAGGACATTGAGGAGCTTGGGAAGCTCAGGCTTGATATGTAAAAAGATATGCAAATGGATTTGATCCTTCAATCCCTTACAAGTTCATATTGTCAATTTATTATAAATTTTCATATGAACAAATTTGATTGCACTATACCCAAACTGGTCAACATGTTGATCACTACGGAAGAAACCTTGAAGAGTTCAAAGAGCATTGTTCTCACTATGGACCAAACTTCTTCGACCAAGAGAAAGTCTGATTGGAAGAAAAAGAATAAATCTGCTAAGAAGCAGAAGAAAGAGAGCAAGCCAAAGAAGAATGTTCTAAAGAAGGCTGAAGCAAAGGAAAAATATTTCTATTGTGATGCTGACGGCCATTGGAGGAGAAACTGTCCACTCTACTTGAAGAGTCTAAAGACCAAGAAGGATGATAAACCTTCAGAAGGTATGCTCGTAATTGAATCTAACCTTATGGTTTCTTCTACTTCTAGTTGGGTATTGGACTCTGATTCGAGTGCTTACATATGTACCTCAATGTAAGATCTAATAGAAAGTAAGAGGTTGAGAAAAGGTGACATGATCCTTCGGATTGGCAATAGAGCAAAAGTTACTGCAGAAGTCGTTGGCACTTATCCTCTTCGATTACGATTAGGATTTAGATTATATTTAAAAGAGTGTTATGTTATTTCTGTAGCTAGTCAAAAGTTGATTTTCATGTCTGTGCTAGCACAGGATGGTTTTGAATTTAATTTCAATGAAGACTTTTGCTCTATTTATTTATAAAATAAATTGATTGCATATGATATTTTAATTGACAGTCTATATCACTTGCATGTGGATACGAATGTGAATTTGAATGAGCAAATAGTGAGTGCTGTAGGTTAAAAGAGATCCAAAATTAAAATTAACCAGAAGTACTTGTGGCATCATAGACTAGGTCATATTGGAGAAGACAGGATAAACAAACTAAAAAAGGATGGGATCCTTGGCTCTCTTCATCCAGAGTCGTATCCAGCTTGTGAATCTTGCCTTTGAGAAAAATGGCCAAGTTATCCTTTACAGGACATGAGGAAAGGGCCACTGAGTTATTTGCCCTGGTACACACCTATGTGCGTAGACCATTTGATGTGTAGGCTAGAGGTGGTTACAGCTATTTCATCATCTTTATCGATGATCTATCTAGGTATGGGTATGTGTATATGATGAAACACAAGTCTGAAGCCTTTGAAAAGTTTAAGAAATTTAGAAATAAAGTAGAAAAATAAATAAGCAAATCCATTAAGGTTCTTTGATTTGATCGAGAAGGTGAATATCTTAGTCGAAAATTTTTAAGATATCTTAAGGACAACGGCATAGTCTCTCAATGGACTCTTTTCGAAATATCTCAACTTAACAGGGTATCCGAAAGGTGGAATAAGACCCTATTAGAGATGGTTAGGTCCATAATAAGCTTCACTGATTTATCCTTATATCTTTGAGGACATGCCTTATTAACTGCAATTCACCTATTGAATAGGGTTCCATCAAAATTTTTTCCTACCACACCATATGAGATATGGTATGGTAAGAAGTCGAGTCTAGGTTATCTTAAGACTTGGAGATGTTCGGTTTATATCAAGAGACAGATGGTTGATAAATTGAAGTATAAATCTGTAATAGCTTATTTTATAAGGTATCCAAAAGAATCAATAGGATACTACTTCTACTTTCCACAAGATCATAATGTGATTGTGAGTCAGAATGCCATATTCTTAGAAAAATAGTTTATCCAAGATGGTGGCAGTGGAAGGTTAGTTGAGCTCGAAGAGAAGGTCTCTGAAGAGCAAAGAGCTATAGATCCTCAAGAACTCATTATTCATGAGCCAGTAGTTGATGTTTCTCTACCACCTCGTAAATCTAGCAGGATCTCTTGACCTCCTGAAAGGTACATGAGTATGCTTATAGAGAAAGTAAAGGAAAAGCCCTTTGTGGGAGATAAGGGTTATGGTGATGATCCTAATACCTTTGACGAGATGATATCTGACATCGATTTCAAAAAGTGGTTAGATATAATGAAATCAGATATTGACTCGATGCATTTGAAACAAGTATGGATCTTAATGGATCCACCTGAGGGTATAGTATTCATTGGGTGTAAATGGATCTACAAAAAAAAAAGGTACCAATGGTAAGGTAGAGATCTACAAAGCTAGACTTATGGAAAAAAGTTATAGCTAGTGTGAGGGCATTGACAATTAAGAAACCTTCTTACCCATAGCCATGCTGAAATCCATCCGCTCTCTGCTTGCTATTGCAGCTTATTATGATTATAAAATCTGGCAAATGGATGTGCAAACTGCTTTCCTGATGGATATCTTGAGGAAGATATCTATATGGAGTAGCTTTTAGGTTTCACATCTAGTGATGGTGATCACAGAGTCTGCAAGCTGCAAAGGTCCATATATAGATTAAAGTAAGTTTCTCAGAGTTGGAATCTTCATTTTGATGATGTGATCAAATCGTTTGATGTTATCAAGAATGAAGAAGAATCTTGTGTATACAAAAAGATCAGTGGGAGCACAATAATATTTCTCATGTTGTATGTGGATGATATTCTTCTCATTGGAAATGATATTTTCATGCTGACCACGGTCAAAAGATGATTGTCTAAAAAATTCTCCATGAAAGACCTAGGAGAAGCATCCTATATTCTTAAAATTTAGATCTATAGAAATAGATCCAAGTGGATGCTTGGCTTTTCAAAAAAAAGTACAAAGAGAAGACACTGAAAGAGTTCAGTATAGAAAACTTTGAAAGAAAACTTCTACCTCTTGGGCATAAGAGTATGCCATGCTATGTACTTAATTTGATATAGTCATTGCTGTGAATGTCACGAGCAGATATCGGTCGAATCCAGGTTGGAAGTGCTGGATTGCTGTGAAAACATTCTTAAATACTTGAGAAGCATTAAGAATTTAGATTCCTGATCTTTGGAGAAAAATTAAGAGTGAGAGGATACATGGATGCTGATGATAGAATGTCTACATCAGAATGTATTCTCGTTTGATATATTAGAAAGATTTTGAGTAATCGATCAATGAAAGTTGAGTATGCTGTAGATGTGTAGGATGAATTCTGGTTCTAATATTAGTTGTAGAATTGGATGTCATGCTATTAGATGTCATTACACAATACTGCAAAGATAATGACATCATAGCCCTTGCTAAGGAGCCAAAGTCTCACCAGAAGTCCAAGCATATAGAGTAGCAGTATACATGGCTATCTCAAAAAAAAATATATCAAGATGCGAAGAGTAGACTTCGTGGATAATGTGACAGACTTGCTGATGTATGTCCTAGAAGCCAATTGGTTTTAGTTCAAATGGGAGATTGTTAGATGTATGTCCTAGAAGCCAAAATGGATAACACATTGTAATAAGTCTAGGACACAATTTTGTACTTAATATATTGATTTGATCAATAAAATGATAAGTTTAATTTTCATTCAAGTATGATGTGTCCTTGAATCATCCATGGAATCAATATTTTGATACATATTCTCAAAGTATTGAAAATTAGAGACATGTATATAATTCTTAAATACTTTCGATCATAGTGTCATCATGAGGATGGTGATCGATCCAGATAGATCGGTGCATAGATAGTTTCTTTCGGGATAGATAAGTCTCTGGTCTATAGTGTAGAGATACTGAGCGATGAGTACGGATAGTTGTTAGAGAATAACTAGTACTGAGTCTGACCATATGAGAGATTATTTGGATTTCTACTCGATCGTCAGTGATTATCTCGATACTGTAGTTGTGTGAATGATCTTTTGATTTATGATGGTATAATTACTCACAGTGAGGCTGCTGGAGTTTGACTAACACATAAACATGGTCTCAATGAGCTTTTATAGTGGATGTTGGTGATAGTTGGCCACTATAGGAGTAGGATACGCATCAAGATGGAATCTATCGATCTTAATAGAGAGTAGTCCTATGAGATTTGAGAGATTAAGTCTGAGAGTCTGTGGCCACAGCAGTGTGATTGATGAAAAAAAAATTTTATGAGGATCACAATTGGACTTGAGCTGATCGAATCTATCATATGACTGATGATGAGATTTGATGATTTATCCATGACCTGTCATCTAGTCGAGACTCACGATGGAGGGATTGAATCATATGTGAACTACACCTTAAGATTTTTTTTCGATTCTACTGAGTTGCCACTACATACTACTAGGTGTCATTGGTGGATTGTGAGAGCTCACTAGGGTTGCTCAGGATTGACAATCCTTAATGAGTTAGAGTGAAATTATTTCGACCCATTGAAAAGAGTTTTAATGATACTACCAGATAGAATTGAATCTATAGGGTCACACAACAAAGGGATTAGATCTGAAATAAGCAATTGGACTTATGAAATCTCAATTGGATTTAGAGAAATCCTATTGGGTTCAAGATAACCTTGCTAGCACATGGTTGGATATAATTTTTTTTTACATTTAAATTTTTTATTTGATAAGATTAATTCAAGTTTAATTATCTGCTAATAATTTAAATGAATTAGATTCATTGGGTTCCAATTGTTGGATGCCTATGATTTTGGATCAAATGAATTAAGGGTTCAAGCCCTTAATCAATTTTCTTGATAGTTTTGATTGGGCGCCACTTGATTTGATCAAGTTGGACATGCCCATCCATTGAGGGCATGTAGGACCAGCATGGGGCATCCCATGGGTGTCATGTGGCGTGTGTATTTGTGGGTGCAAGGGATCCAATAGTTGGCACCTAAAGGATCTCCTAAAGAGAGTCAAATTACTAAAGGAATAAGGATTTCTAATGCAAGTAGGACTTGTATTAAGTGGTTGTTTGATTTTGAGTATGATTCAAACTTTATGCTTATTTAAAAGGGCCTTCCTTAAGGAGGACAAAAATTCGAGCAGCCCCACACCTCTATAGAAGTGCCCACGTCTCCTCTCTATTCTCCTCTCTCTTCTCCCTTGAAGATCCAATGCCCAAGGTTGGACGTCCTCCATCTTCCATGCCCAAAGGAGCTTAGGCGTCTCCCTCTGCTTATTGGTTTCTAGTCCCTGATTACTTCATAATCAAGAGAAGAAAAGAAAGAGAAGAAGAGAAGAAGAAGATCAAGGAAAGGATCAAAGAGTTGATCGAGATCCAGGCTTCATTCAGATTCGTAGGCTGCTTTTTCTTAGTGAAGAAAATCAATACCAAAGAAGGCTGTTCCAAGTTGATCTTGAGTGGATACTCGTAGAGGCTGGATACTTATATGGCTAAAAAAGAATCTATTCTCTTCGAGATCTAAATTTGAAGAAAAGATTTGTGAAATAGATATGTGATTCAATCACATATACAATTTCAGTATAAAATTCAGTATGTGTTCAATTTCAATATATGAAGTAGATCCTAGTGCTTTATATTTTATGCATGCATAATATAGATTAAAAGATATTTTAATCTTCTATTTCATTGTATTGTTTAGAAATTTTTTTTTGAAATATATATACATGCCCCGATATGGAAAATCCAACAATCTAAGAGACCCTCTATCGTCTGAACCTGAGAGTATCAAAATATCATAAAGAATATTATATTAGATAATATAGAATAAAATAATATAGAAAAGGATGACTAAAGTATTAGAGTTTACCATATGGCATGTGTGTCACAGAACTATGTGAGCTGGCTACATGAGAGCTCTCTCTTTCAGAGCTCCCTCCTCGACTGTGATGGCTTCAGCCTCGGAAAGATATGATCTATAATCTTTAAAAATAAAAATAATTATATATCATATTATATTAATTATGTATCAGAATAAAATAATTATATATTATATTTATTTAATTGTATATCATAATATCTTAACTTTGTACCATATTCATAAAAGTAACATGCATAATTTATGACTAAAGAAAAAATGAGCAATATTAATCTAAAACATAAATCAGAAAAAAGATATCTGACCACATCAATAGGATACTTTTGCCCAGATTTTGATGATGTATGATTCTAGTCCCCTTTTGAGCATCCTAGTTTCTATAAGAAGTAGTTCTTCTTTGATGAAAGGTAACTTATCATAAGTATTTATCATCCGACGGAATTTGACTTCTATCTTTGTAGCCATACAGACCAATACATTATCATGTACTACTGAATAAGAATCAATTTTTTGCTGATATATTGCAGATGCTAACTAATAATCTTACATAACATCTGATCTCTCTGATGAAGGATTGACATCGATTGGCAGGTCTAGGGATAGGTCTGCTGTGGTGCATCATCTACCGTAGATCAAGAACAATGTTACTAGAGGCATCAAGTTGATCTAGTAAAAATAAATAGATATTTAGGCAAGTGGAGCCCCAATCCCTGACTTCCTAGCTCATAGGATTCTAAGAAAATTACTATTTATGGGGGGTGTTTAAGGAAAGATAGGTTCCAGTCCATAGTGTACCAGCAAGTTGCTGCTCCAGGGCTAATGACCTCCCAAAGTGAGAAAAAAAAATATAGGACTCCAAACATACAGAAGAAGAGATCAGTTCTCACTGCGTAAAATCTTCTATTATCCTCGAAAATGGCAAGCAAAATACATCGGCACCCATCAAGTTTTAGACATTATATGGAAACAAAAAAAAGAGCCCATAGCAATCTGTAGAGCCATTCTCTTCAATATCTATTAATTAAATTTTAATTATCATAAAAAAAATAAAAATACAACCATAAGAATATAGCAAGCAAAATCTATCGGCACCCATCAGTTTTAAGATATCATATGGATAGAAGAAAAAAAAGGCCAATTCCTTCAATATCCATTTAGTTTAAATCATCATCAGAAAAAAATAAAAAGGAAACCATAAGAATATAGCAACCAAAATTCATCGACACCCATCAGTTTTAAGACATCACATGGAAAGAAGAAAAAGAGGCCAATCCCTTCAACATTCATTTGTTTGGATCATCATCAGGAAAAATAAGAAGGCAACCATAAGAATATAGCAACCAAAATCTATCGACACCCATCAGCTCTATGGGAAGAAGAAAAAGAGGCCAGTCCTTTCAATATCCATATAGTTTGGATCATCATCAGAGAAATTAAGAAGATAACTATAAGAATATAGTCATTGAAAAATAATGCATTGCAAGTTCCTCTGCACCTTTAATCATGAGACAACACTAGCCATCGCTAATACTTACAATAGTAGGCATGCTGGTGTGGGGACAGGGCTGCAGGGTAGGGGCCATAGGATCGGGGCCGCGGGCTGGGGGAATGGAGCATGGGCCACACAGTCAGGCCGGTGGGGACGAGGCAACTGGGAGGCCGGTAGGGCAGGGGCTGCAGGGTCTGGCCAGTGGGGTTGGGGCCATGGGGACGTCGATGGGGCAGGGGCTGTAGGGTCCGACCGACCGGGTCAGGGCAAGGCAGAGCTGGGGTGGCTGGCTCGAGGCTACAACATAGGAGGTGCCGGAAGGGTCAGGACAGCCACGGGCAAGGCAGGGCCAGGGCAGCGAGCTCGGAGCCACGGCATAGGAGGCACTAGTGGGGTCGGGTGCCATAGGCGAGGCAGGGCGAGGGTGGCGGGCTTGGGGCCACAGCGTAGGGGGTGCTGGTGGGGTCGGGGCAACCACGATCGGGGTGGCTGGCTCGGGGCCATGACATAGGAGGCACTGATGGGGTCGGGGCGGCCACGGGAGAGGCAGGGCCGAGGCGGCAAGCTTGGGTCCGCAGCATAGGAGGCACTGATGGGGTCGGGACGTCGGGAAGGAGGATGCGCGGGGAGTGGGGAATGTTGGGAAGGATGCATTGCGGCAGGGGGTCGCTGCTAGTCAGGAGGAGCTGCTAGTGAGGTGGGGAAAAGTCGAGGAGGAGAATGAGGGGGGATTCACGGAAAGGAGGAGAATGAGCGTGAAATTTTTTTTCCTCCGATGGGCTGGAGGTGTTGTTTAGCTGGACTATTACCGATGGCAACAGCAGTCATCAATAATACAGTCGATACAACTCCATTTTACATGCCAGAGTATTAGCGATGGTATTTTTCATCGCAAATATCCATACGCTGTTGCTAATACTATTAAAGTTTTTTAAAATATTAATTTTTTAAAAATTTTTAAAATAATATTTTTAAAAATTTATTAGCAATTTATTCCATCACTAATGCCATCTCTGATACTATTAATTTTTTTTAATATTAAATTTTAATATTAAATTTTTTTTTCTCTTTGATCATTTTTTGGATGGTTAAAAATTATTGTTGAGTTTTATTAAATTTTTGGGCTTAATTAATTTATAGATCAAATCTTAATTGATTTAAATTAGATTTAATTTAATTAGGTTTGACTTATATTGAGATTAATTAGATTTTAATATTTCAAGTAGGACTTAGATTCAGAGTCTAATTGAATTAGATTTGACAAGATTTTGAATTAGATTCGAATTGGTTTCGAATTAGATTTGAATTGAATCTAAATTAAAAATTATTTTCTTCTATTTAATTTAAATCAGATTAAATTAAATTAAATTAAATTAAATTTAAAATAATTAAATTTTATAATCCAATTAAGATTTAGATTTAAAGTCTAATTGAATTAGATTTGATCAGATTTCTAATTGGATTCAAATCAGATTCGAATTAGATTCGAATTGAACCCAAATTAAAAATATTTTTTTCTTAATAAATTTAAATCAAATTAAATTTAATTAAGCTTAACTTAATTTAAAGATAATTAGATTCTATAATTTAAGTAGGACTTAGATTCAAAATCTAATTGAATTAGGATTGACAGAATTTCGAATTGGATTCGAATTGAATTCAAATTGAACCCAAATTAAAAATTATTTTTTTAATTGATATAAATTAGATTTAATTTAAGTAGATTTAACTTAATTTAAGATTAATTAGATTTTATAATTTCAGTAAGATATAGATTTAAAGCCTAATTTAATTATGTTTGACAGGATTTTGATTTGGACTTGAATCAGATTCAAATTAGATTCGAATTGAATAATGGATCAAGTTTTAATTGATTTAAATTAGATTTAATTTAATTAGATTTAACTTAATTTGAGACTAATAAGATTTTATAATCTAAATAGAACTTGGATTCAAAGTCTAATTGAATAAGGTTTGATAAGATTTTGAATTGGATTTGAATCGGGTTCGAATTGAATCATAAATCAAGTTCTAATTGATTTAAATTAGATTTAATTTAGATAGATTTGACTTAATTTGAGAATAATTAAATTTTATAATACAAGTAGGATTTGGATTTAAAGCTTAATTGAATTAGATTTGATTGGATTTTGAATTGGATTCAAATCGGGTTCGAATTGGATTCGAATCGAATCCAAATTGAAATCCATTCTCTTAATTAATTTAAATCATACTAAATTTAATCAGATTTAACTTAATTTGAGGATAATTAAGTTTTACAATTCAATTAGGATTTAGATTCAAAGTCTAATTGAATTAGATTTGACAGAATTTCAAATTGAATTCGAATCAGATTTGAATTGGATTCAAATTGAATCTAAATTGAAAACTATTTTTTTTAATTAATTTAAATCAAATTAAATTAAATTAAATTTGATTTAATTTTAAAGTAATTAGATTATACAATCTAAGTAAAACTTAAATTTAATGTCTAATTGAATTATGATTGACAGGATTTCGAATTGGATTTGAATCAGATATGAATTGAATTTGAATTGAATTCAAATAAAAAACTATTTTTTTATAATTAATTTAATTTAAATTTAATTTAAGTATATTATATTTAATTTGAGACTAATTAGATTTTATAATTTAAGTAAGACTTAATTCAAAGTCTAATTGAATTAGGTTTGACAAGATTTTGAATTGGATTCGAATTAGATTCAAATTGAATTTAAATTAAAAATTATTTTTTCTTAATTAATTTAAATTAAATTAAATTAAATTTATTTTTATTTAATTTAAAAATAATTAAATTTTATAATTTAATTAGAACTTAGATTCAAAATCTAATTAAATTAGATTTGATAGAATTTTAAATTAGATTTGAATTGGAATCGAATTGATTCAAATTAAACATCGATTGAAAATTATTTTCTCCTAATTGATTTAAATCATATTTAATTTAATTAATCTTGACTTAATTTGAGGCTAATTAGGTTTTATAATATAAGTAGGACTTAGATTCAAAGCTTAGTTAAATTAGGTTAGACAGGATTTTGAATTGAATTCGAATTAGATTCAAATTGGATTCGAATTGAATGCAAATTATTTTTTGAAATATTAGCGATAGAAAAGCATCATCATTGCTAATTCCATCACTAATAACTTGTTTAAAAAATATATTTTTTCAAATTATTATTCAAATTTTTTAAAAAATATTATTAGCAACAGTAAGATTTTCATCACTAATAACCCCAATTTGTCATCGCTAATAATTATTTTATGTTTAAATATTATAAAAAAATTGAAAAATTTAAATACTTTTAGCGATAGCTTTCACCATCGTTAATAATTAAATTACCGTCACTAATAGTATTTAGCAATGGTGGCAAGATTTTTGATCGATTTTGTGGTGGCTAAAAGGTATTATTAGTGATAAATTTTTTTTCCATCACTAATACCATTGCTAATATCCAATATTCTGGTAGTGTATTTTGAGAGGAGAAAGCTTACTATCTGCTATCTTGAGGAAGCAAAGGGGTGTATCAAATGCACCACAATGCTCTAACAACCGTCAGGCCAATAACATTCAGCCGACCAGTGCACCACCACCACCGGCATTGGAGAATCCTCCACTGGCGGCACCAGCAATCTCCCACAACCAATGTAATAGCCTTGTTCAATAGGTATAGGTGCTTTCAACCACGATGAGAGGAATGCAACAAAACACGGAGCCACCTCCTGCTATGAAAAAAACACATCCAGCCAGAGGGAGATTGATCGATCAGCTTCTCTGTAGCCCATGGGTGGGGGCTAGTCATCAAAGCTGACATAATAGCCCACCACATCATCATTATAGGTGGTCTCCTACCCCGATCTCTAGAAGGGACTCTACTTCAGGTCATGCTTCTTCTCAGCGCCGACCAACCTAGAAAGATGAGATGGAAAAGAAGCTCCAAGAAATACAGCGGTGGATCGATGCACTTCAAGCATCGAAGCACCTGGAGGTTGGTCTGGGGTTCAACGTTGATTCTTTATTTACTCAAAAAATAGTGGACAAGCCCATCCCATCTCGATTAAAGATGCCTTAGATGGACCCTATGATGGAACTACGGACCTAGTGGACCATCTGGAGAATTTTCAAACTTTGATGCTTCGATAAGGGGCCAGTGATGTGACACTCTGTCGAGCTTTTCCTTCAACTTTAAGGAAGGCAGCTCGCCACTAAAACTTCAATTTGCAGTCGAGCTCCATAGACTCTTTCCATCAATTGAGTCGGCTCTTCATCGCATATTTCGTCAGTAGTCATTGACAGCGATGTAACTCGGACTTCCTCATTAGCATCAAGTAGAGGGAGAATGAGTCTTTGCGAGACTATATAAGTTGATTCAATGCTGCAACTCTAGAAGTTCAAAATCTAGATCAGTCCATGGTAATGACTGCGTTTAAGGCCAGGCACCAATAGAATGATCTTCTCTTCTCGCTCAACCTGAGCTACCCAAAGGACTTCGCTAAAATGCTAGAACGAGCTGAGAACTATGCTCAAGTCAAGGAAGCATGGGATGGGTAGGGGAGAACCTCGATCGAGTGTCACATTAGAGTGCTAACCAAGAGAAAAAAGATTATCGATGAGTGCAGCATCGACACCCGAAGCCAACACATCACCATTCTCGGACCCCACCTTGGAACAACCGACCTAGATCTCCTACAGCACCTCTTCGATCTAGGACTCCTCTATGGAGGTTTCATTATTTCACTCCACTGAACATCCATCGAGCCCAAATTCTTATGGAGATAGAGCAGCAAGAAGAGCTGCTCCCACTGAAGAAGATGCTCGCCTTGACACAGGCAAAGAACTTGAGGAAGTATTGCAGATACCACAGGGACCACAGACACGATACAGAGGTTGTTGGCAGCTCATGGAGGAGATAAAAGCACTCATCCAATGTGGGTGCCTTCATCAGTAAGTTGATGAATGGCGGATCGTGAGGAACCAGTGCAATGAGCCTCCTCAGTATGAAGAACCCCACAAAGACCAGTCAGCAGCAGGAGAGATCCGCATGATCTCTGGGGGGCAGCTCGATCGTCATAACTCGGATCCGAGCTGAGCTTAGAATAAGAATCTGAAGAGAATAAAGGTCGTCGATAAAATTACTTTCTCTGAAGCTGACCTGGATGGAATAAAGTGCCCACATCATGATGCTGTAGTTGTTTCTTTAGATATTGCTAATTATGATGTATATTGGATCCTAGTTGATAATGGAAGTTCAGTTGATGCTTTGTTTGATGATATTTTTGTTCATATGAATTTGTATTCTGAGCTACTGATAAAGAGAAATACACCCCTGATTGGATTTTCGGGTGCTACAATCCCAATGGAAGGAGATATCCCCTTGACCACAATAGCCGGACGAGCTCCGAAACAAGCTATCATAAAAATAAATTACTTTGTAGTCAAGGGTCCGTCCATATACAATGTCATCTTAGGTCAGTCTGGATGGAACACTATAAGCTATTGTATCGACCTACCACTTGATGGTGAAATTTTTTGTTCCACATGGAGTCAGTGAGCTTCGAAGAAAATAGCAGCTTGCAAAGGAATGCTACATGACAACTTTACGTGGAGTAACACTCACAGAATAGCCGACAGATGAGTTAGATGCATGGGATGAGCTAACTGAGCAAAGAGGTCAGTCGATGGAAGACCTAATCCTAGTGCCCATTGATGAAGATCTGAATAAAGTGGTAAAGATCGGTTCAAACCGGTGTGAAGAGGATCATTGGCACCTCATCGCCTTTCGATGAGCCAATGCAGATGTATTTACTTGGTCGGCCTCTGACATGCCTGGTATCGATCCGAAGGTTATAATTCATCAACTCAATGTAGATCCGAAGCATCACCTAGTTAAATAGAAGAAGCATAATTTTCCTCCTGAGCGGCAAAGACCATACAGGAAGAGGTGGACAAGCTCTTAAAGGCAGGGTTCATGCAAGAAGTCTATTATCCAGAGTGGTTGGCCAATATTGTCCTCATCAAAAAGCTAATGAAAAATGATGCGCTTGTATTAATTACACTGACTTTAATAAGACGTGCCTAAAGGATAGCTATCCTCTACCTCATATTGATCAGCTGGTGGATGCAGCCTCGGGACATCAGCTCTTGTCATATATGGATGCATTCTATGAATACAACTAGATTTGGATGGCCCCCAAGGATGAGGAGATGACCTCTTTTGTTACCGATCAGGGTTTTCTTTTCTATAGAATCATGCTGTTCGACCTAAAGAATGCAGGTGCGACCTATCAACTTCTCATCAACAAGATCTTCAAAGAGCAGATCGATAGAAACATGGATATGTATATCGATGACATGCTTATCAAAAGCAGAGCTATCGAGCATCACATCACCGACCTTGAGGAAACGTTCATGATTCTACGATGCTTTCATATGAAACTTAATCCCAACAAATATGCATTTGGTGTCACCTCCAGCAAATTCCTCGGCTTCATGGTGTCTCAATAGGAGATTGAAGTAAATCCAAACAAAATTCAAGCTCTTCAAGAAATGAAGCCTCCAAGGATGATCAAAGAAGTACAATGCCTAATCGGAAGAATCACAGCTCTAAACTGATTCCTCTCAAGGCCTGCTGGAAAGAGTCTCCCCTTCTTCAAAGCTCTCAAATAGGCCAAAAACTTCCAATGGTCAGATGAATGTCAAGCCGTATTTGATGACTCAAAAAGATACCTTGACTCACCTCCTCTCCTCAGCAAGCCTAAACCTGGAGAAGTGTTGTATTTGTACCTTACCACCTCACCCTCCATAATTAGCTCAGTCCTCATCCGACAGGAGGCCAAGCTGCAGAAGTCGATTTATTATGTTAGCAGGGTGCTCCATGATGCCGAAACTAGATATACGAAGCTTGAGAAGGTCGCTTATGCTCTCGTGATATCTTCAAAGAAGCTATGCCCATATTTTCAAGTGCACACCATCGTCATTCTCGCCGACCAGCCCATCAGATCAATACTTTGTCGGTCCGATACCTCAGGATGATTAGCCAAGTGGATTGTCGAGCTACGAGAATTTGACATCAAATATCTACCTCGGCCATCCATTAAAGCTCAAGCATTAGATGACTTCATCTCGGAGTGCACCATCCTAGATGAGGAACAAAACTTTGAGGAAGCAGCTCTAATGATCGATGAATATTGGGTTCTCCATGTAGGTGGTTCCTCAAATGCCACAGGCTTGGGAGCTGGATTGATTTTGACTAGTCCAGATGGGGTGATCGTAGAATATGCCTTGCACTTTGAGTTCCCCACCTTCAATAATGAAGCCAAATATGAAGTGCTGGTAATCGGATTAAGAATGGTGAAGGACTTGGGAGTTCGGTACCTTAGGGTTCACAATGATTCATAACTCATTGTCGGTCAAGTTCAGGGAGAGTTTGAAGCTCAAGAGTCGAACATGATAAAATATCTACAAAAGGTCAAAGATCTTACTTCTAACTTCATCACCATGAGCATTCAATAAATATTGAGGATGGAGAATGTGCGGGCCGACCTTCTCTTAAAGCTCACAATAGTAGATGCAGCTAACCTAAAAAGAAGCTCCTATCTTGAAACCTTTGAGAAGCCAAGCATCAATGAGCCCGTCATGATGCAAATAGATCCCGAGCCAAGCTGGATAGATCCTATTTTACATTATTTGTAGGATGGGGTGTTACCTACTAATCAAGATGAAGCCAAGAAGACAAGACACCTCACACCTCAATACGTTGTGTGATGGGAGGCTGTACAAAAGGTCTTTCACTTTATCCTTGCTCCAGTGCCTTTGTCCTTCAGAAGCTGAATACGCACTATGAGAAGTTCATAAGGAGATCTGTGGCAATCACTTGGGGGGCAAAGCCCTTACTCTTAAAGTCCTGCACCATGAGTACTTTTGGCCGACCATACAGAAAGATGCTGCTGATCTGGTAAGCAAGTGCGATTAGTGCTAAAGAACTTCAAATTGCCAACACCGACCTTCAACCTCTCTAGCTCTGATCACCACATCTTGTTCCTTTGCTTAATGGGGAATGGATATCTTTGAATCTTTTCCCATCGTGGTGTCACAGAAGAAATTTTTGCTCATCGTGATCAACTACTTCACCAAATGGATGGAGGCAGAAGCGTTAGCAACTATCACTAAGGCTAAAGTCTATGATTTTGTATAGAAGTCTATCATCTGTCATTTTGGCTTACCACAGACCATTATCACCGATAATGGGCATCAGTTCGATAATCCAAAGTTTATAGAATTCTACAATAGACTGGACATCTCCCACAAACTAACCTCGGTAGCTCATCCTTAGAGCAACAGTGAAGCCAAGGTCACGAATAGAACCTTGCTGCAAGCATTAAAGGCTCGGCTAGGCCAAGCTAAAGGATTATGGGTCGATGAGCTATATCATGTGCTTTGGATATATCGAACGACCTAGTGGCTTCCCACAGGAGAGACTCCCTTCAAGCTAGCTTTCAGAGTTGAAGCCGTCATACCTCTTGAGATCAGCATGCCCACACTGCGGGTGGGAGAGTTTGAGGCAAATAGTAATTCTATTGGACTAAGAGCAAACCTAGAGTTGTTGGAAGAGATGTGGGAGCAAGCACGGATTTGGATGGGCAACTATCAATAAAGAGTAGCTCGGTACTATAACATCCGAGTCAGGAGAAGTCATTTCTATCTAGACAATTGGTTCTCCATCGAGCTAAAATTTCTCATCCAACAGAATGATCGAAGCTTGCACCGAACTGAGAAGGTCCATACTATGTCGCTGAGATAATTCGGTCAGGAGTTTATCGACTCTGCCGACTAGATAGAACTCTAATCCCCAGAACATGGAACGTCAATAACTTATGTATCTACCACCTGTGAATTGTAAATTTTATTAAATTAAATAATAAAATATTTCTTTTATCAAATTATGTCTTTTCGACATACACACCTCACCCACGGGCAAGGTGTGGATCGTGTTCTCCATGTTCGTCATGCAGATCTCCAAACACATGCTTCTCAGATACACACATTTTTGTTCGCCTTTGTTCTCCACCTTTGCTCTCTGCACGTGCTCCTCGATTATGGCCGAGGATCGATATGCATCTCTATACTGCTCTCCATGCATGTTCCTCAGCTATGTTCAAGGATCAATATGCATCTCTATGCTGCTCTTCACGCATGCTCCTCGACTACGGTCGAGGATCGGTATGCATCTCCATGCTGCTCTCCACATGCGTGCTTCTCAGCTACAGTCGAGGATCGATACATATCTCTATGCTGCTCTTTAGCGTGCTCCATTGCTGTGGTTGAGGATCGATACGCATCTCCATACTGCTCTCTATGCGCACTCCTCGACTGTGATCGAGGATCGATATGCATCTCCATGCTGCTCTTCGCATACGCTCCTTGGTTGCAGTCGAGGATCGATATGTGTCCCCATGCTACTCTCCGCGCATGCTCCTCGACAGCGGTTGAGGATTGATATGCATCTCCATGTTGCTCTCTGTGCACACTCTTTGATTGTGGTCGAGGATCGGTATGTATCTCCATGCTGCTCTCCGCATGTGCTTCTCGACTGTGATTGAGGATAGAGCGGTCACATCCTGATCGGGTACCAAACTTTAGAACTTCAGTAATGGAGAAAAAACATTATCATTGAAAGGAAAATTTTTTACAAAATCGGATCAGCCCATTACAAAATACCCCGACACACACTGAGGTCGTCAAAGTGGATCGACCAAACATTAAGCTCAGACATGTTCGAGCTGAAGTACATAAAAGGACTTAATGAATGCCTTGTTTCAAAAAAAAAGTGAAGAGAGAAGCAGGTCAGTAGGAAATATTTGAGAAAAAAGATCACAACCAGATGAAGAAGCTCAATAGATCAGCACTTACTTGAAGAAGGAAGTCCTATGAGTCTTGGATTCAGAATAGCACACCCTCAAAGTTGAAGGCATCAATGTCAGCTGGAAGTAAAGCCAACCTGAGCAGAGATCGAGTGAGCCTATAGTAGCTGATGGCCTTCCGGACGTCTGGGGTGTCTGGGGCCTCGATCTTCGATCTACTGATGATTTACCTTCCTCGATCGATGTTTGACAAATGATAGCTTTTGGTTGGTCAGAACGTCGCTCCCATGTATTCAAGGAATGAATGGTTCAGATTCAAAGATGATTCATCTCAGGTTGTCGATCTTCGATATGTGCTAGCAGAAGATAGCTCGATGAGATTAGCCTCGACCTCGGATTGGTACTCTCTTCGACCGATCTATGGATAGCTCGACCTCGAGAGTGGGGGGCATCTGTTGTGGATCTATACCTCGACCTCGACTGTGACATCCTCGGCTCCTGTCGAGCTATAGAAGATGGATGCCCGATAGGAACATCGATATGATAGAGGCTGACAGATACCCTGTCAGCAGAGTTCTCAACTCATCGACCTCGAACGATCTATTTTAGATCATCCTCGGTCGACCTATTTCAGATCACTTGAAGGACAAGTATCTGCTCCACACTGTAGTACCTCAACCCCAAACAATCTATTATAGCTCGACCATGGCCGACCTAGTCTCCTCATCAATTTTATTCTTCCTTCAAATTGAGAAAGTCTAAATAAAGTAAAACTCCTCTACGATCGAGTCTCCTATAAAAGGCAAATATCTTCTCTGAATCAATCTGTGCTATAAACCTGAAAACCATCAGGACTCTAAGATGGATATGACTCAAACTCTTCTCCTATAAACTAAGGCTCTAAGACCCTCGAATTTACACAATCGACTTCTCGCTCTCTCCTCTCATTGTTCTCCATCTCTTGACTTGAGTGTCAAAGGGTCTTTATCAGAAAAGACCATCCTCGGTGAGGACTTATTTTGCAAGTTTTTGGATGAAGTTCCAGCAGCAGTTTCACCTTGGCCACCTCCACCTCGACGACCGACCTCAGATGGGGAGATTGGCAGCAACAGATACTTTGAATTTTAGGAAGATGTGATTGGAGGAAAGTAGTTTGTTTTGGCAAGCTTGATGAGAAAGAATGAAGAAGAGTAAACATATAGGGGCTGGCCAAAACATGACGACAGGAGAAACCCGGGGATGGGATGCCGGTGGTTTTGGGCTCCCCATGGTTTCAAAGTTACCGGGGGCTATATTGTTTGTTTACTAGGCTAGCAAAAAGTAGTGAAATTGGGCTTCAGCAAGGAGTCCTTGCCATGGATAGGAGAAAAAATATATAAAATAATAGAGTGCACCAAAGTCTTTTTTTTTGGGCACACATGACGGCATCTAAATTAATTGACATGAATTCTGGCACTTTATGGGCTTTGTGGATAAGAGCTTGTCAATGGATTGGATAATTAGTTTTACTAAGAAAAATATTTATTTTTAAAGCTTGAATGAAAGTAGAATCTAGCTCTAACATTATCATATCCCGAATCCAACATTCAGATACGTGATGGCAAAGGTCTGAAAGAACATGTAATATCTTAAAATTCATTCCAACTTCAAGATCGTGTGAATACTATTGATTTTAATCCATAATAAATATTCTATATTAACAAATATCAAACTTTATATAATTTACAAAATTTGGCTATCCAACTGTTATTGATGATGCTCTATCTAATCAATCCTTTCAAATCATTATTCCAATTTTAGCCAAGTACAAACATCTTGTAACTCTGAAAGAAAAATAGGAGGGATTATGAGCTTTACTGCTTAATAAAAATCTCCATACACTCATACTAATATAATAATTTGAAAATGATATATGAATAGTATCAAAAAAAATATAATTCATAAAATTTTAAGTTGAATATCAAATATAACTCAATACCAATATATATAAAAACATGCATCATATACTATCGAATATCCCTCTTTTTCAAACTAGATATACTATACATATATCATTTAGGCAAACTCTTTTTACTTAATTATGATTCCATATCTTATCATCTATATCTCATTAACATGAATCGGATCATTCAACAGTTGTCTTTAAAATTTTGGACTAATCATGATCACGCTCCAGCTCGTGACTAGCAAACTCAAGTACTATTTTTTATCCATGACAAGACTATTCTCAGTACCACATTCCTATCTATGGTGAGGCTATTTTCAGTGCCATGTTCCTATTCATGGTGGGCTATCTTTCGTACCATATTCTTACTCATAGCAGGGCTATTCTCATACCATGTTTCTATCCATGGTGGATTATTCTCAATACCATATTTCTATCCATGATGGACTATTCTTAATGTCACATTTCTGTTCATGATAAGGCTATTCACAATTTAACATGACTATTTCAAATATCTCTTTCTTGATCATCAATTTATTAAATCTTGATTATGCCAAAAAAAAAATACTGTATCATATTATGTTCTTTTCAAAATTTTTAATAGCTGGTATCATAACACAAACCATCCAAAAAACCATCAATATTTGATACAAACATATGATACAAAATATATAAATAATGATATCGACAATCATAAAATAAATATCAGCTATGAGAAATCAAAAATCATACAGTATAAAAATAAATAAATAAATAAATATATATATATATATATATATATTCGTGTTCAAGAATTCTTACCTCTATTGATGATAGACCCAGATATAGTGAACATTGACTTGCTTATCGGTTTACAAATCGAGGGCAAAGTGTTTGACTCAACACCATGTTTTCTTAATAATTATAAACATCCAAGTCCCTAGAAAAAATTACAAAAATGCATAATATTAGTCTGGAACCATTGCTCACTCAATGCAGTCTAGGAAACCCATCCTATGGTCAACCATGATTTGGGTTGTCGAGGTATCTAGACCATTCACTAGTCCAAAAGACATCTAAAGAAAAAAATCCATGGTGAGAAAGAGAAATCCATGAAGAGAGAGAAAATTTTAGAGAGAGAAACTTATAGAGAGAGAAAGTGGAGAGGAGAGAGGGACAAGAGAGAAAAGTTCTCTCTTTTTTCTTTTTCTTTTCTTTTCTTTCCTCTTCTTCTCTTTTTTCTCCTCTCTCTTTTTCTCATTTTTCCTCTTCCTTTTTCTTATGAAAAATAGGGGAAGGGGTCTTAAACTAACCCACCTCCTAACGGCATGGCTATCACTAGCAATGCTCTCGATAGCTCTGGTAGGGGTGGTTCCAACTTTTGGCGATCTCAGCATAGTTGGCAATGATGGTCAGTGTGGTGGAAGGAAAAAAAGAACAAAAACAAGGTATTGAGATTTTCAACAAATAATCAATGGTTCTCAATGTGATCTGATTGACGATGGTTCAATAGAAAAGGGAGAAGGCCAGACAAGGAAAAGAAAAGGGTGAGCAGCTCGATATCTCATCTTCGATGAGAAATCGATAGTGATTTGTCGAGAGATGCTCAATGAAAATCAAAAGAAATTTAAGGGATCTCATTGGTGATTGATTGAAGATCGTAAATAGGATGATTAGAGGAAGGAGGGATTTTATAGGCCCATTGCCAGAGGCTGATAGCCGTTCAGAGTCCTTCCAAGGGGATTGGGGAAGAAGTGGAGTACTTTCGATAGTCCTCTTCTACACCCTTTTTTCTTTTTTTTTTTGCATTGCTCTGATATTCGTGCATGGTTTGCACCTATGGGGACTTTTGGACCAATCAATGGATTGGGTCCTTACAAACATAAACCATAATTGCAAGTGGTTTCGATCAACTATTTGGCCTAGAATAGCTGGATAGACATATACTCTATATTATTTTGTTAAAATTTAACAATAAATAATGCCCCGATGGGGTTGGGGGTTGGGGGTGTGGTGGTCATTATTTAGAAATCTATACAATTACATTAAAGGAGAAGCCAATAGTCTCCCTATGCGATAAGTATCGCACATCCGCAATGCCACATGTCCCTAATCTAAGGTGCCACATGTCATCCATCAAACAGCCAATACAATTTACATTAAAAAAATATGGCAAAGGCATTACATTTAAGAATTATAAAATACACACATGCTGAAGGTATTATATTTGAGACTCAAAAAAAACACGTGCTTTGAATCCACTTTCTAGGAAATAGTGACCATCATTTAAGAGGAGAGGAGACTGGATCTATACGATGATTCCTAGATGAGATTGCTTTAAATGGAGTGATTCCCGAATGGTTTCTCATGATTGATGGTTACTCTTGATTGATGTTTTTGGACTGCTAGATAATAGATTGTTTGCAAGGTATTTAATGAATTTGGACAAGGAGTCATGTGTGTTGGTGACTCTGTTCCATTTGATGGAGAGGATTAGTCAGGTAGAGGAAGAGCAAATCTGATCAGACGATAGATAGCACCAGTGAGAGAAGGGGATTATATATTGTCTTCTCTAAATAGTAGGCAGCAATCATGTGTGCAAGAAAAAATTCTCTAGTGAGTTTTTTTCCTATAGCTACATTATTGTATATATCTTTTCTTTGTTTTGAACTCATCAGGCTGTATAGGATGGTTGCTGCAAGTGTGCTGTGGCCATCCATTCGATCTCCTTACTGCACCTTTGAGAAAGGGGGGATTTTGGTCCATCTGAGGGTAAGGGTTTCTTTATGTTTTACCATTAGAGCAATGGAGGGTTGCTGCATCATTTGACAGCCTTCTTCTTCCCATACTACATCATGTCGAAGATAAGGTTATGGTGATCAATGTGGATATTTGGCCATTGTTGATTACCATTTGAGAAGGTTGCTACATACAACAGCCTTCTATTCTCGAAAATCATTGTGGATAGTGTTTTTAGCAGCCTTCCGTGGTGGTGTAAAAAAAAAAGATTGGGACAATTGCTGCTGAAGCTCAGTAGCCCCTTGATCTCTAAGTTGAGTTTGGGTTTTAGGCTAAGGGGTTTGAATTGAGAAAATATATTTCAAATTTTGATTCAGGTTGAGGGGTCGGGTTGAGGAAATTAGATTCACAAGTTCAGATCTGTGGATTCGGATACATGCATTTGGATTATTGGATATTAGGTTATTGGGTCTTGGGTTGCTAAATATTGGGTTATCAGGTTATCGAGTATTAGGTTATTGAGTGGTCAAGTTATTAGATTTTGGGTTACAGGTATTGGGTTGTCGAGTAATCGAATTATTGGATATTGGGCTGACGGGTGGTGAGGCTAGTTTGGTTGGGTCAGCTTTGGTTTTGCATCGAATTTTGATTAGAGTTAGCAGGGGTGGCTGGGCTAGGGCTAGGGTTACGGATATGGTTCAGGTTAGAATTAAGATTTGGGTTGGTTCCTAAATAGGGTTAGGATGGGCAGTTGGATTAGGGTTGGGGTTTGGGTTAGAGTTTGGGCCACGGAGGTGGGGATGGGGGTGGAGATAGCTAGGGTTTCGAGTTGGGAAGAGTCGCAGAGGGTAAGGGTTCATGTTAGGGCTAGGGCTGAGATTAGGATGGCAGTGGAGAGAGCTAGGGTTTCGGGTTGGATAGAGTCACAAAGGGTAAGGATTTAGGTTTAGGCAAGGACTTGGGTTGTAGAGATCAATATGGTGGTGGGGTTGTAGAGATCGTATGGGTTAGTATTAGGGCTAGGGCTAGGGTTTAGTTACAAAGATGGGGATGGTGGTGGAGAGGGCTGGAGTTTAGGTTTGAGATGGGTCATAGGGGAGGAAATAGAGGGAGATATAAGAAAAAGAAAAAGAGAATCATGAGCAATTGGCTACAGATGAAGGGGAAAGAGAATGGGAAAGGAGAAGGAACTGGAGATGGACCGAATAGAGCTGAGGATGGCGAGAAGAAACCCTCGCAATGACCCACGATATCATGTAGTAGCACGTCTTCATGATGGTGTGGTTCCTCATCCACAAATAGAACAAAGGATCCATAATCGTGGACGTGGCCCTCTTTGGTGTGCATCCTCAGATAGAGAGATTGGTGCATAAAGAAGGGATCCGATCGGGAAGGGAGGACAGGAGTTGATCTGGCATAGAAATAAACTAGAAAAGGGAGATGATGAAGAGAATCGGAGAGAGATTAGGAGGTTAGTGGCGAAGGGGGGGACTGGTAGAGTGGAAGAGATAGGAAGAGAGGTGGATTTTAGGATCTTTAAAGGGATGGTCGCATGGTTTCTTCTATGCATTTCAAATGCACGAAAACTAGATACTCCAAGTAATTATGTAGGTGTTCCTATAGAGTAATTACACGGGAATTAGTTTTAAAATGGTGTGGTTGCATGGAAATTTTATATGGTCTGTTGCATATTTTTGATATTTTGGGTTTTCTTTTGTGGGCCTCATTTAAATATTATGTGGAAACTATTTGATTTTATTATATTGGTTTTATTTTTTATTTTTTATGAAAAAACTTGATAATATTTTAATAAACTGATTATTATATAATATTACCATAAATTAGTGTATGACTTGGCTAATATAATATTTTAATTAAATAATTCTCATAAAAATATTTTTTTCTTGGCTAATTTAGTAAAAAATGTAGTATGATTTATAAGAATATTTACTTTGGTCAAATTTAGAAATGACTCTAGATCATAATTTCATAGCTAATATATGATCAAGGCTTTAAATCTAATAGTCATGTATGCACTCTTTTGTTCTCTATTTTTATTTTCATTACATTGCAAAATTTTTCACATTCAAAAATGTTTCAAAAAATTTTCTCTATACTTTTTCTACAGTTCAAGTGAAGGACCCATTGTTGATGAGGATTAATGATATACTTCCTAACTTTTTGTCTACATTGATTGAATCCCATCGTGCACGATGATATCCAATATCTTATATTTGATGTATATAACTATTTATAATGACATTGGATAGTACTATCTGTTTTGTATTGAATGACAATATGTTTCCAAGAAAGAGAAATAGGACCAAGATAGTTTTTTTAGAGAAAAAATGTATAACTCCAATTAAAAATTATTATTTCTTTTAAATTGTAATTATATTTTTATTTATCAAATATTTTTTTTTGTACTGTCGCTTAATTTGAGTCTGCTGCATAGTGAGGGTTACTTGCTAGTGGTAGTCATTAAGACCCTAATTTTGCTGAGCTTAACATGAATATTGTAACCTGGCACTTCTCTATATTGTTGTTTTTCTTAGTAAACTTTCATCCCATGTATCTAATTTGGCTCATTTTTGAAGTTGTTACACCCATTTTATTGAAATAAAAATCAATAATTTGGCCATATTTTCCTGAAACACAACTCTTTGCTCCCTCTAAATCAAGTCCTGCTGGGATGTTAACCTTGGATGGGACTAGAATGGTGTAATAAGCAAACTAGTATTATACATTGTGTTGACCCCTTAAGTGATTTTGATGATGACCAAACATTGGAGCACACAAGTATTAATATTTTCTCTTTAAGTGTTGTAAAGATTGGAAGAAAGAGAGCTCTTTAAACAAAATAAGGAAGAAATCAAGTTTGGAGAGCTTTGACTCAAGAAAAATCAGTTTGGGCAAGTCGAGCCAACTCTGTCAGCAACCGAGCTGACTCTGGCACCGTATAGATTCAACAATTTGGCTTAGCATACAGTTGAGTTAGCTCGAGGTGGATCCGATCTGGCTCTCTCAAAGTGATAGAAAGGCTATTTTTTGGATCCTAAGAGCTGAACCAGCCCGAAGACAATCCGAGCCAGCTCTATCAGAAAAATAAAAAATTGATTGCTAGTGGATGCTGTCGAGTTAGCTCGAAAATCAATCTGAGCCAGCTCTGTCAGTCGAATAGAAGGTTTAATTTTTAAAAATTGCTGGTCGAGCCAATTCGAAGTTAATTCAAGCCGACTCAAAGGTGTCTGACAGCCTCAACGGCTAGTTTTCAAATGTAATTTTTTTAGCCTGTCAAAGCTTCCAACGGCTATATTTTACCTCCAATGGTCAAAATTGACTAGTTTTAAGCTTCAATCACTTCAAACTTGGTGAGAATACTCAAGATATAAAAAGAAGCAAGAGGAGCATTTAAAAAGTAATTGTTCTATAGAAAGAAGAGGTTTTTCTGATTTTTAAGCATTCAAGAGATCTCACCTACTCTCATCAAAATATTTTTTGATTCTTTGAGAGCATTGAAGAGTCATTGAAGAGCACTAACTCTAAGCATTCAAGAGTACAATAACTGAGCTACATCAACAACAAAATCTACTCAACCGAAGAGCTATACTTGTTGCAAACTTTCTATTTTTTTTTTATCTGCTGTAATTAGTTTCAGCACAGGTTGAAACTAAGAAAAAGGTTTAATCCACCCCTGTAATTAGATTGTATGGCCTTGGTTAAGGTGTGTAAAGGTTATGATTGGTAAACCTAAGGGAAAACCAACTAGATTGGTAGATAGTGAGTCCGGTCAAAACTATCCAGCTGTAATCTTAAGGGATTATAGTAAAATTCTCAAGAGTCTTGCATGAAGAATGGACATAGGTGCTGGATGTGCACCGAACCACTATAAAAATCCTCTTATCTTTGTATGTGTGCTTACTTTGTTCATTCTCTTATTCATACATTGCATTCTGCACAATTACATTAAAGACAAAATAGTTAATTCAGCATATACTTGTTTTAAATTTTACAAACCCAATTCACCCCCTCCTATTGGGTTGTTTGACTAGGTAATAATTAGTATCAGAGCAGGTACTCTAATATTACTTGCTGACCTAACCATTAAGAGCTAAAGTTTATGGCAATCCAACTAGGAGGCTCACTTGTCGAGGGGCAATCCACAAATAGGCCACCGCTCTTCAATGGGTTGAAATATACCTATTGGAAAGCTCACATGTGCATTTTTATACAAGTATTAGACTATGACATGTGGAATGTAATCATTAATGGCCCTCACACACTGACAATCGTTATAAATGGCATTCCTTCACCCAAGCCTGAAAAAGATTGGGATGAAATGGATAAAAAAAATGCTTAATTGAATGCCAAGGCAATGAATGTCCTTTATTATGCTCTTGATGCAAATGAGTTCAACCAAATTTTTACATGCAATTCTATAAAAAAAATTTGGTATAGGCTCGAGATAATGCATGAAGGGACAAATTAAGTGAAGGAATCTAAGATTAATATGCTTGTTCACCAATATAAGTTGTTTAAGATGGATTCTACTAAGTCTATTACTAGCATGTTTACTAGATTTACTAACATTATTAGTAGACTTAAGAGCTTAGAAAAAGTCTATACTAACAATGAATTAGTAAGAAAGATTCTCAAGTCTTTACCTAGAACGTGGGAGGCAAAAATCATAGCGATCTAAGAGATGAAGGATTTGAACAAGCTACCACTTGAGGAGCTTATTAGATCACTGATGACACACGAGTTGGTGATGGGGCAGCACATGGAAGAGGAGAGTCAAAAGAAGAAAACAATAGCCTTGAAATCCACTGCTGCTGAAGAAGATGAAGGGTAGTCTACTGAAGTTGAAGATGATGAGGATACGGCTCTGGTGATCAAAAAATTTAAGAAATTCATGGGAAGGAGAAGCTAAGGTTTTAAAAAGAAAAATCTATCCAAGAGTGAGCCAAGCAGGAGAAAAGAAAAGAAAAAGAAAAAGGAGCCACCCTTGTGCTCCGAGTGCAAAAGGCTCGGTCACTTCAAGATCGATTGTCCAATGTTGAAGAAGACCTTCAAAAGGAGCAAGAAGGCAATGGTTGCAACATGGAGTGATAATGATGAGTCAAGTTCAGATGAGAAATCCCAAAATGAAGCCAACTTGTGCTTCATGGTATAAGAGGATGAGGTAAATTCAGAATCTTCTCTAGAATTTATATTGGATGAGCTACAGGATGTCTTCTATGATTTGATAAAAGACTTTAAGAAGATTAGCATGAAAAATAAAAATTTGAAAACTAAAAATGAGATGCTAATCAAAAAGAAGAAAGAAATCCTTGAAAACTACAATAAATTAAAGGAAGAGAATGAGACCTTAAATAAAGAAATAGATAAACTAAAACCATTCATTGAAAAATTTACATGTAGCTCTAAAAAATTATAAATGATACTAAACTATCAAAGAGGAGTATACGATAGAGTTGGTCTAGGTTATAAACCAAACAACAAGCAAAAATTTTTTAAAAATTTCTTCACTGCATCACCATCTATTGGCAACACCTCACACATCATTTGCTTCAGCTATAGTAGAGTAGGACATAAAGTTTATGTTTGCAATACAAAAAAATTTAATAAAAAAATAATAAAAAAATTTTTGGGTTGCAAAAAGAACTATGACTGCTAATCCTAAAGGATCCAAGAAAATTTGGGTACCTAAAAAGGTTATTTGATTTTTTTGCAGGAATGCCTTGCAGCCAATGGATCAAAATAAAATGATATTTGGATAGCAGGTGTTCAAGGCATATGATAAGTGATAAGAAGTAGTTCTTCATCGTTAAAATGAAGGAAGGAGGAGTAGTCACCTTTGGCGACAACGGCAAAGGCAAAATAATTGGCATTGATAAAATTTAGATTACCCCCACTACCTTCATTGATTATATTCTGTTAGTTGATAATTTAAAGCATAACTTACTTAGCATAAGTCAATTGTGTGATCAAAGATTTAAAGTAATATTTAAGTTATCTTCTTGCATAGTCACTAGTTTCTTTGATGATAGCATCAAATTTATTGGACATAGGTGTGGCAACATCTACTTGGTTGATCTCGATGAGATAGCCATGAAGAGTGGCCAATACCTTGTTGCTAATGATGCTAAGATCAAAGAAACTAGTTAGCTATGATATCATAGATTAAGACATGCTAGCATGCATACTTTATCTAAATTGGCTTCAAATGACTTAGTTAAAGGATTACCTAAGTTTTGAATGTGATCATATTTATGATGCTTGTCAACTAAAAAAATAAACTAGGAAGAGTTTCAAATCTAAAAATATAGTTTCAACTTCTAGGCTACTTGAATTAATTCACATGGACTTGTTTGGACCAACTAGGATCACAAACTTAGGTGGTAAGAATATGAACTTGTGATTGTAGATGTGTAGGAACCAGATCTAGGGTTTCAGGGTTAGATCTTGAAACTTTTTCAAGATCATACAGCGGAAGACTAAAATAAATCAAAATTTATTTTTTAAAATCAGAGAATCTCTATATCTAAGATCCTATTACATGATTATTACATAGCATTAAATCAAAAATTAAAATATATAAATATAGCATGAACTACATGTTGATCATATCAACATGTTTCTATACCACATCTAATGTATGTATTAAATAATATATCAGATCTATTACCTTGCAAGTTAGACGCTCTAACCTCGCTGATCCGGGCTTAAGGATGATGTTGCAAGCCACACACGTGTCCGACCTCTAGGAGTCGTCCACACGAGCCCACGAATCTCGATCAGAAGTCCTGCTTCAGAAAATCAGCACAGTATGCTAGTACTGCGCTGATCCTTCTTTGATGGTTGATCAGGTGCCTTCTTCTTCTTGATTTGGACTCTTCCAAAGATGAAAAGTAGAAGGAGGAGTTTCAGATCTGAGACACTCTCAGGAAACTCAAGATGGAGGGAGGAAAGATATGAAAACTAAAAAACCTTAGAAGAAGATCCTCTTCTTCTTCTCGTTTCTCTCTCTAGACACCCTAACTTGTATCTTTTATATCTCCACGACCCAAAGGTCTTTCTCTTTTATTTTTGGATAGCCCAAAGGAACCTAAAATATCTGTCTTCTCATAAAATTTCATATAGAAATTCATCCTATATAGAGAGATATGATAGAGTCCTTATCTAGGTCAAACACCTAGTCAAGGCTTATCCAAACATGGCAAGTTAAGGGACGCCCAATTCTTGAGCACCTCCTTCATATTTTCATGTATGGATCACTAGCAAAGGGTGCACAATGTATACCCTAAAATTCATGAAAATTCTAAAAAAAATTTGGATAAATTCGGTGCAAAATTGAAAGAGTTTTGGATTTCTAAAACTCTATCTCATAGAATTCGAAATCCAAACTTATTCCTTTTAGATTTGATCCAAACCACCTTCCATGTAAGAAAGAAGAGAGGAGACCTTTTGTGAACGTGGGAGAGATCTGGGAGAGGGCTTTTGTCACACAAAATAAGTGGAGATTGGCATTGAATAAGAGAGAGGGCGTGGAGAAGGCTTATGTGGCGCAAGGTGGAATCCTAGTCTTACTAGGATTCTGTCTTATGACTTGTTTTAATTTGGTTTTCCAAACCAAATCAAATCAAAATTAGATCAACCCAATTAAAATAGGTCTTAACCCAATTAAAAACCTAATTTAATCAGATTAAATTAGATTTAAATCTGATTTAATTTTCTAATCAAATTAGAAATTAGATTGACCCAAGTCCTAGTTGAACTAGGACTAATTTTTCCTTGCACTTGGCTTATCCAATAAACCAATTGGACTTGATCCAATCATGCCCAAACCAAATCTAATTAAATCATATTTAATTAGACTTAATCTCAGCCCATTGGCTTAATCAAATTAAGCCAATTAGCAATCAAATTGCTAATCGATCCTCCTGCAACACTTGTACTGGGTTAAATGTCAATCGTATTGATCATTTAACCCTAGAATGATTCTTAATCGTTGATCAACCATCCGATCGGATCATGAACTCTAATGTGTGTGACCTCATAGGTCCGAACCTAAGCCGATAGCATAGGAACAAATTTTTATACCAATCGAAGTGACCATCTAGCAATGGTACCCGACGATCGGATAGGTCGAATGTGTAGAACAACATCCTTAGAACCCATGCAGATATAGTTTTCATATAATTCATCCTCTTGACCAAAATGATCATAGGAAATCCCAGAGTTCAACTGTCAACTCTGATCAGGTTGTCCACATTGTATTTCAAAATATCGAATCCATCTGATGGATTACTCTGGCCAAGGTTTTGCTAAATTGAAATACAGTGACTCATTCTTCTCCAACTCTTGGAGTGGTCAATCCCATCTCGATCACACTCTGACTTCGCAAGTACTTGACTGTGTCCAGAAGCCTTCCGTCCCTGAATTAAAAATTCAGTTAGTCCAGTACCAAAGCACAGTGAGTTGCTTGCAAGTCACTGAGGCGATCTCAAGTCTAAGAGACACTTATACCTATATCCCATCAGAGATATTCTCGACAGCAGAATGCTCTGGAGTTGGTCACGTTCAATGATGATGTACCCTTACATCTCACTTGTATGCCATACCAGTGTCTCCACACTCCTTGGTTAAGAGGACAACCAACCCATATGGCCTACAACGACCTATGCTCGATAGAAGCTGTCGTCCTTATTAACAGCCTATCATTTGGTCGTGAACAGTTTTAAGGACTAATCGATAAATCCTCTCTTTATCGAACTTAAATAGTCCTAAGGACTTCATCATAACAACGGAGTTCATTAGAAGATGAAAGCTTATGATGAAGATGCCAAATATATTTTATTTATTAACAAATCAATTACAATACTTGGTTGCTCAACCGTCAACAGCTTGACGATTGGCTTTTTGGGACACATTTCCCAACAACTCCCACTTGTCCTAAAGCCACTCGGCACAGTATCTAATACCCATCTTCGACTTGTGGTTGTCAAACTCCTTTATCGCCAAGGCTTTAGTAAAGGGGTCGGCCAGGTTCTCCTTTCCATCGATCTTCTGAAGGTCGACGTCACCTCGATCCACGATCTCTCGGACCAGGTGGAAGCGGCGCAAGATGTGCTTCGTCCGCTGATGTGCTTTGGGTTCCTTCACCTGAGCTATGGTACCAGTGCTGTCGCAGTAGAGCAGGACTGGACCATCGAGGGAGGTTGCTACTCCGAGCTCGTTGATGAATTTTCTCAGCCACACAGCTTCCTTCGCAGCATCTGATGCTGCGATGTACTCCGCTTCACAAACAGAGTCCGCCACAGTATGTTGCTTGAAACTCTTCTAGCAGATGGCTCCACCATTCAGAGTAAAGATATAATCCGACACGCTCCTGCTGTCGTCATGGTCAGATTGAAAGCTAGAGTCTGTGAACCCCACAAGTTTCAGATCTGACTCGCCATAAACCAACCTTTGGTCCTTAGTATTTCTCAAATACTTAAGGATGGCTTTAACCATTTTCCAGTGATTTTCTCCAGGATCAGATTGGTATCTACTCACTACTCCTAGTGAGTATGCCACATCTGGTCTTGTACATGTCATGGCGTACATGATAGATCCCACGGCTGAAGCATATGGGACTCTACTCATACGCTCTCTCTCTTCAGGAGTTGTCGGACAATCCTTCTTAGAGAGAGAAATTCCATGGCCTATCGGTAGATAGCCCTTCTTGGAATTCTCCATGCTGAACCTCTTCAGCACAGTGTCTATGTACATGGACTGGGATAACCCAAGCATCCTTTTAGATCTATCCCTATAGATCTTCATCCCTAGGATATAAGATGCTTCACCCAAGTCCTTCATGGATAACTGTGATGACAACCAAACTTTTATTCTCTGTAGTGCGGGGATGTCATTCCTGATTAAGAGAATGTCATCCACGTACAAGACAAGAAATACCAGAACTGGACCATTTGCCCATTTATAGATGCAGGGCTCTTCTCCATTCTTAATGAAGCCATACGTTTTGATCACCTTATCAAAATGCATGTTTCAACTCCGAGAAGCTTGCTTCAATCCATAAATGGATCTCTGAAGCTTGCACACCTTGGACTCATCTGTGGATGTAAACCCCTCAGGTTGTATCATATACACCTCTTCGGTCAGCTCTCCATTCAGGAAAGCTGTCTTTACATCCATCTGCCAGATCTCATAATCTAGATGGGCAGCTATTGTAAGCATTATCCGAATAGATTTGAGCATTGCCACAGGAGAAAACATCTCATCATAGTCAATACCATAACGTTGACGATACCCCTTGGCGACCAGATGGGCTTTATAGGTCTCCACCTTTCCGTCTGCGCCCCTCTTCCTTTTGAAGACCCATTTACACCCAATGGGTTTAACCCCTTCAGGTGGGTCAACCAATGTCCATACATCGTTGACCTTCATGGACTCCATTTTGGATTTCACGGCTTCAAGCCATTTCTCGGAATCATATCTCTGCATTGCATCCATATAGGTGATCGGATCCTCATTATTCTCATCAACTTCGATGGGATCACCGTCCCGGACCAAGAAACCGTAGTATCTGTCCGGCTGACGTGGTACTCTACCGGATCGCCTTAATGGTGCAGGTACATTGGGCTCTGGATATGATCTAATCATATCAGACTCAGGTTCAGCTATTGGTGTCGGTCCTTCTACCTGTTGAACTTTATCAAGTTCAACCTTAGAGGCAACGGTTCCTTCACCAAGAAACTCCTTTTCTAAAAAGATTGCCTTAAGGCTGACGAACACCTTTTGTTCATCAGCATGGTAGTAAAAATATCCTTTTGTCTCTTTGGGGTACCCTATGAATGAGCATTTGTCAGACATAGGTCCAAGTTTGTCTATGACTAATCATTTGACATAGGCCAGGCACCCCCAGACCCTAAGGTGTGAAAGTGCTGGCTTACGTCCCGTCCATATCTCATATGCAGTCTTAATTACAGACTTACTTGGAACCCTATTTAACAGATAACAGGCCGATTCGAGTGCATATCCCCAGAAGGATATCGGCAAGCTAGCAAAACCCATTATGGATCGGACCATGTCTAACAGAGTCCGATTCCTCCTTTCAGACACACCATTATGCTGTGGTGTTCCTGGAAGAGTCCATTGGGAGAGAATCCCATTCTCTCCTAGATATATGAGAAATTCACTAGAAAGATATTCTCCTCCTCGATCAGATTGAAGAGTTTTAATACTCTTCCCAGTTTATTTTTCTACTTCACTTCAGAATCGTTTGAACATTTCAAATGAATCCGACTTATGTTTCATCAGATAGACATATTCATATCGGGATAGGTCATCCGTGAAAGTTATGAAGTAGAAATATCCACCTCTAGCACTGGTGCTCATGGGCCCGCATACATCAGTATGTACTAGGCCCAAGAGCTCAGTAGCTCTCTCACCTTTTTCAGTAAAAGGTGACTTGGTCATTTTATCAAGAAGACAGGACTCACAGGTTGGAAGTGATTCACAATCACTGACTTTGAGGATTTCCTCTTGAGTCAACCTGTTTATTCTGTTCTTGTTTATATGACCTAGCCTACAGTGCCATAAGTAGATATCTGACACACTATCTAATCTAGGGTGTTTGCCAGTTGAATAGACTCTTATCAGGCTTGATCTTTTTGGTCTGGCTCTGCACTGATGTCCCAGCCTGAACTTGCACCTTCTTCACTTTCTTCTTCTTGTTCTTCTTCCCTTTCTTAAAAGGGTTGAGAACCAAAAGATGAACCTCCCACTAAGTTCACCGACTCCTTGTGAAGTTGGTGATCCTTCTCAAAGTTCTGAAGCAACCCCAGTAACCCGTGGTAGTTCTCTTCAGGCTTTGTCATTCTATAATAAGTGAGGAATGGGAGATAAGACTTGTGCAGCGAGTTCAGTATTGCATCTTTCCCAAGATGCTCATGCAAGGAAAAGCCGAGCTTGCTCAATCGTTCCATCAGCTCGATCATATACAATACATGATCAGTGACAGAGGCACCATCCCACATTTTGGCGTTGAAGATGGCACAACTAGTCTTGTGCCTCTCGACGTCATCGGATGTGCTAAAGGCATCCTCCAACACTTGAAGTATGTCCTTTGGCTGAGCCGTCTCGAATCTGCGATTGAACTCGTCGCTCATGGTAGCCAGCATGATACAGCACACCGTGGTCCGATCACTGAGCCACTTCGGACAAGTGTCTCTGACTGTTCCACGTGCATTGACAGCTGGCTCCTTAGGTGCAGGATCCATTATCACATATAGGATCCGTTCATGCTCCAGGACTATCTTCAACTTTCAGTACCAGCTACCGAAGTTGGGTCCCACCAACTTATCATTGTCCAACAATGATCGGAGCGATAGGGAAGTGGCCATATTTGCACAAAGGAGAACCATAACCTAATTAGTAATTGATTCATTAAACTTAAAGATTTGGACTTTAATCAAAAGGTTTCTCCCATTATTTTATTCGAATTAGTAGCCTCTACCTCCAATTCGAGGAATTACCCTAATTCCTTAGTGGGTACTAGAATCCACTTAGACTGCACACAAGCCCAACTTTGGTTGGCCAACCCATGTACATCTAAGGGTAGGTTCATAACCAATTATTTCTCTAAATAATTTTTAGTAATTTTAATTTTGCCCCAGAAACCTAATTAGTAGGCTTTGGCCTCCACTGTAAGGATCCAGTTAGGTCCAACCATTAACATGATCATACTTGGTGTATCTAACCAACGAATGATTAAGCCCAACTTTGGTTGGCTCACCTAACCACCATTAGAGAGACACTTCCAAGTCGTCATATGATGAGTAATAATTTCATTAGTCAACAAGCACCAGGCCTTTGGGTCTGCAATGATTATTGAGTTAATGGACTCATTATCAAACACCTTAATGGGAGGCTATGACTCAGTTATCTCCATAACTTTATCATTTTAAGGACCTAATAATTTTAAAGGATTTAAATAATATAGAGGATGAGGTCAGATGAACCAGCTTATCATGATCCTCCCACTGGCTTCACCAAGTCAGCTTAAGGGAGACCATTAAAAGGGCTGGTCTAGGAGCACCTAAATCAGTCACACTGATTTACCTAGCTGACATGGGTCAGCTCGAATAGTCAAGTGATCCGATCAAAACATAATTTCACCAAGAGGCCAGGTAAGTTTGATCAGTGGGAGGGTCTGCCAAAGCTTGCCTTAGACACCATCAGAAATGACCAGGTAAGTGGGCTCCCAATTAAAAACCACCGATCTGGTTTACCTTAGACACCAACTGGTTTAATTAGTTTCGATTAGATCAACCTAACAGTTCGTGCTAGACCGCTTAGCCAAGAATCAAGTCCATTTGGTTCTCGTTAAAGATATGGACTTGACCAACTACAACTATTATAATTGATCTAGAGAATCCTTGACCTAATCTAAGACAACAATTGATTAGATTTAGTCAATTCTCTAATTAAGTCCATCTTTAATCTAACCATAGGTCTAACCCAATTAATGGACCTAATTTCCACTAACCCATTAACCCAATGTGTTATGATTTGTGTCTTAGGTTCTTCAATTCACAATCCTAGAACCTAATCAAACAACTTCTTAATTTTTAATTAAGTTTTGGGCTGAGGGTTGGGTTTGGCTTTTTCAAAAAATAATTTTCATATTTATAAAATAATTTTACAATATGATTCTACCAACCATATTGCATGTTTGATTCATAATCAAGATGCAAGTGAAATAAACATGAAACTACTTTAGATCTAATCTAAACAGGTTCATGTAATTGAAACAATTTCAACTTTAAATAATTTTTTTGCACAAAAATTATTTAACAAAGAGATTTTATTTCAGATTTAAATATCTTTTAAATCTAATAAATCATAAATTTAATCTAGATCATATCTAATAAATTTATGATTAAAGATAGATCTACACAAACTAGGACAACCTTTGCACTGTAAGGGGTAAACCTTACAGCAGAACAACCTTGCAGTTCGTGATTGATTTAAAATTTTAATTTCAGATTTAATAATCAGATTATAAATTAGATCTAATCCAAAAAATAATCTAAGCATATATAAATAATCATGTAATAAAGAACCTAGGCTCTGATACCAATTGTAGGAACCAGATCTAGGGTTTCAGGGTTAGATCTTGAAACTTTTTCAAGATCATACAGCGGAAGACTAAAATAAACTAAAATTTATTTTTTAAAACTAGAGAATCCCTAGATCTAAGATTCTATTACATAATTATTACATAGTATTAAATCAAAAATTAAAATATATAAATATAGTATGAACTACATGTTGATCATATCAACATGTTTCTATACCACATCTAATGTATGTATTAAATAATAGATCAGATCTATTACCTTGCAAGTTAGACGCTCTAACCTCACTAATCCGGGCTTAAGGATGATGTTGCAAGCCGCACACATGTCCAGCCTCTAGGAGTCATCCACACGAGCCCACGAATCTCGATCAGAAGTCCTGCTTCAGGAAATCAGCACAGTATGCTAGTACTGCGCTGATCCTTCTTTGATGGTTGATCAGGTGCCTCCTTCTTCTTGATTTGGACTCTTTCAAAGATGAAAATTAGAAGGAGGAGTTTCAGATCTGAGACACTCTCAGGAAACTCAAGATGGAGGGAGGAAAGATATGAAAACTAAAAAACCTTAGAAGAAGACCCTCTTCTTCTTCTCGTTTCTTTCTCTAGACATCCTAACTTGTGTCTTTTATATCTCCATGACCCAAAGGTCTTTCCCTATAATTTTTGGATGGCCCAAAATATTCTCAAATCTCTATCTTCTCCTAAAATTTTATGAAGAAACTCATCTTATATAGAGAGATATGATAGAGTCCTTGTCTAGGTCAAACACCTAGTCAAGGCTTATCCAAACATGGCAAGTTAAGGGACGCCCAACTCTTGAGCACCTCCTTCATATTTTCATACATGGATCACCAGAAAAGGGTGGACAATATATACCCTAAAAGCCATAAAAATTCCAAAAAAAATTTGGATAAATTCGGTGCAAAATTGAAAGAGTTTTGGATTTCTAAAACTCTATCTCATAGAATTTGAAATCCAAACTTATTCCTTTTAGATTTGATCCAAACCACCTTTCATGTAAGAAAGAAGAGAGGAGACCTTTTGTGAACGTGGGAGAGATCTGGGAGAGGGCTTTTGTCGCACAAAATAAGTGGAGATTGGCATTGAATAAGAGAGAGGGCGTGGAGAAGGCTTATGTGGCGCAAGGTGGAATCCTAGTCTTACTAGGATTCTGTCTTATGACTTGTTTTAATTTGGTTTTTCAAACCAAATCAAATCAAAATTAGATCAACACAATTAAAATAGGTCTTAACCCAATTAAAAACCTAATTTAATCAGATTAAATTAGATTTAAATCTGATTTAATTTTCTAATCAAATTAGAAATTAGATTGACCCAAGTCCTAGTTGAACTAGGACTAGTTTTTTCTTGCACTTGGCTTATCCAATAAACCAACTGGACTTGATCCAATCAAGCCCAAACTAAATTTAATTAAATTATATTTAATTAGAGTTAATCTCAGCCCATTGGCTTAATCAAATTAAGCCAATTAGCAATCAAATTGCTAATCGATCCTCCTGCAATACTTGTACTGGGTTAAATGTCAATCGTATTGATCATTTAACCCTAGAACGATTCTTAATCGTTGATCAACCATCCAATCAGATAATGAACTCTAACGTGTGTGACCTCATAGGTTCGAACCTAAGCTAGTAGTATAGGAACAAATTCTTATACCAATTTAAGTGACCATCTAGCAATGGTACCCGACGATCAGATAGGTCGAATGTGTAGAACAACATCCTTAGAACCCATGCGGATATAGTTTTCATATAATTCATCTCCTTGACCAAAATGATCATAGGACACCCCAGAGTTCAACTGTTAACTCTAATCAGGTTGTCCACATTGTATTTCAAAATATCAAATCCATCTGATGGATTACCCTGACCAAGGTTTTGCTAAATTGAAATACAGTGACTCATTCTTCTCCAACTCTTGGAGTGATCAATCCCATCTCGATCACACTCTGACTTTACAAGTACTTGACTGTGCCCAGAAGTCTTCCATCCCTGAATTAAAAATTTAGTTAGTCCAGTACCAAAGCACAGTGAGTTGCTTGCAAGTCACTGAGGCGATCTCAAGTCTAAGGGACACTTATACCTATATCCCATCAGAGATATTCTCGAGAGCAGAATGCTCTGGAGTTGGTCACATTCAATGACGATGTACCCTTACATCTCATCTGTATGCCATACCAGTGTCTCCACACTCCTTGGTTAAGAGGACAACCAACCCATATGGCCTACAGCGATCTATGCTCGATAGAAGCTGTCGTCCTTATTAACAGCCTATCATTTGATCGTGAATAGTTTTAAGGACTAATCGATAAATCCTCTCTTTATGGAACTTAAATAGTCCTAAGGACTTTATCATAACAACGGAGTTCATTAGAAGATGAAAGCTTATGATGAAGATGCCAAATATATTTTATTTATTAACAAATCAATTACAATACTTGGTTGCTCAACCGTCAACAGCTTGACGATTGGCTTTTAGGGACACATTTCCCAACAAGATGACTTTTCAAAATTTATGTGGATTTTATTTTTAGCACATAAAGATGAAACCTTTTCTACATTTTCAAAATTTTATAAAAAAAATTTTAAATAAAAAGAACACTACAATAATTTGTATTCGTAGTGATCATCAATTAGAATTTGAAAATTAAAATTTAAAAAATTTTTGTAATAAAAATAAAATTGAATATAATTTTTTTGCACTAAGAACTCCATAATAAAATGGTGTGGTTGAAAGAAAAAATAGAATCCTAATAAATATGACCCATACCATATTGTGTGAAGAGAATTTATCTAAATACTTTTGAGCTGAAGCTGTAAACATAGCTTGTTACATCCTAAATAGAGTTTCAATCGGATCGATTTTAAAGAAAATTTCATATGAGCTTTGAAAAGAAAAAAGATCCAATATTAACTACTTTCATGTTCTTGGTTGCAAATACTTTATTCATAATCATGGAAAAGACAATCTAGATAAATTTGATACTAAATCGAATGAGGATATCTTTTTTGGATACTCCACATCTAGCAAAGTATATAAGATTTTTAACAAGCACATCTTGATTATTGAAGAATCTATTCATGTCATTTTTGATGAAGCTAACAATCTTTCCTCGAGAAAGAAAGACTTGCTTGATGATGATACAGGTACCTTGGAGAATGGATTAAAGGAGCTCAATTTGGAAGAAAAATCAACCCAAAGAGATGATGAAGCAACAAAGGATGATGAACAAGAGAAGAGTGCTAGATAAGAGGTAACTAGAGAGCATAGTGATCTGCCCAAAGAGTGGAGGTACATACATAACCATCCAAAAGATCTTATCATAGATGATCCTTCACAAGAGATAAGAATTAGAGCTTGTTTAGAGATACTTTTGATTACCTTACTTTTGTCTCACAAATTGAACCTAAAATTATAGGAGAGGCTGAAAATGACTCAAATTGGATGATTACTATGCAAGAGTAACTTAATCAACTTAAAAAAAATAATGTTTAGATCCTAATTAGTAGACTTATTGACCACCCAATAATTAGAGCAAAATATATTTCTAAAAATAAATTAGATGAACATGATAATATAATTAGAAACAAAGCTAGACTAGTTACAAAGGGATATCATCAAGAAGAAGGGATTGATTTTGATGAAACATATGCTCCTGTAGCAAGATTAGAAGCCATTAGACTATTACTTGATTTTACTTGCTACATAAATTTTAAATTATTTCAAATGGATGTAAAGAGTGCCTTCTTGAATGGTTATATCTCTAAAGAAGTATTTGTAGAACAACCTCTTAGATTTGAAAATTATGCTTTTCTTAATCATGTCTTTAAACTAAACAAAGTATTATATGAATTAAAACAAGCATCTAGAGCATGGTATGATAGACTAAGTAAATTCTTATTAGAAAATAAATTCACTAGAGGTAGTGTAGACACAACATCATTTAAAAAAAAAATGATAACCATCTTATAGTTCAAGTATATATAGATGACATCATATTTGGAGCTACTAATGAGGATCTTTGTTAAGAATTTGCTGAGTTAATGCAAGAAAAATTTGAGATGAGCATGATGGAAGAGCTGATCTTCTTCCTTGAGTTTCAAATCAACCAATCAAAGGGAGACATCTTCATCAGCCAAATCAAGTATGTAAAAGAGATGCTCAAGAAGTTTGGTATGGAGAATGCAAAGGAGATCGGCACACCAATGAGTCTCTCATGCAAACTTGACAAAGATAAAAATGGCACAACCATAAATGAAAAGTTTTACAGAGGTATGATTGGTTCTCTACTCTATCTAACTACAAGTCGACTTGACATACTTTTTAGTATTTTTATGTGTGCAAGATTCCAATCTAATCCTAAAGAATCACACATGTTAGCTATTAAAAAAATTTTTAGATATCTTGTGAACACACCAAACTTGGGGTTATGATATTCAAAACTATCCTCAATTGATTTAATAGGATACTCAGATACCGATTATGGAGGATATAAAATAGATAGAAAGAGTACTAGTGGCACATGCCAATTTTTAGGGATGAACTTAATTTCATAGTACAGTAAAAAGTAGAACTCCGTAGCTTTATCAACGATTGAGATCGAATATGTTGCTATGGGGAGTTGTTGTGCTCAAATACTATAGATTAAGCAACAACTCGAAGACTTTAAAATTAAGTAAAATAAAATACCTATAAGATGTGATAATATTAGTGCCATCAATCTAACTAAAAATCCTATTTAACACTCTAGAACTAAACGCATTGAAATGAGACATCATTTTATTAGAGATCTTGTTCAAAATAATGACATTATACTTGAATTTGTTTCAACTAAAAAATAATTAGTTGACATTTTCACTAAACCTTTAAATGAAGATAGATTTAATAAGATTAGAGGTGAATTAGAAATTTGTGATCTTTTTCAATAAATTTACTTTAGTATGCTTGTTGCTTTTGTTATGCTTGGCTTGATCCTTATTTTTTAAAATTTTATTAAATTAACTTAAAATCTTTTGAATTTTTTGAAATTATGGGTCGAGTTGGCTCGACTGTCGAGTCATCTTGAGCGGATGCTTAAGCTAGCTTGATGTATCGAGACCCAGCTTTTAAAACTTCTAACTTTTCTAAAAATCCTATTTCTTGTTCATTCGAGCTTATCCTATTCCTCCATTTCTCGGCTCTGAGCCCATTCTCTTCAAAAAATCTCATCTTTTCTCTTCGTCCAACCCTCATCCACTAGGATTTTTGAGACATGGTTCCGAAAACATGTACGGTCGAGACAAAGAAATGGTTGGCTGCTAGACCAAGTAAAACTCGTTCGTCGAAGAGGCCACGTAGAGATTCTGCTTGATCCACCCCATCCTCGTCAACCTTTGCTCCAACTCAAATTTCTATAACATCTCGAGTTGTTACAACTGGCAGAAAAGTTGATTTTGAATTTTTGGACCAGTAAGGATTTAGGATTGGATCATGGATCTAGCAGCAAGGGTGGAAAATGATTTGTTCACTCGAGGTACCAACTTATCCCTACCTTGTTCATGAATTTTTTGAGAATCTGAAGTTCGGCACTGAGTTGATTGAATCAGAAGTAAAAGGCACATAGATCATTTTGGATCAATGTAGATTGAGGCACCTTCTGGAAATGTCCCATTCTGGTCTCTAAAATTTTGAAATGCCGAATGACTTTGAGGCAATGAAGAAGCTTATGGGTAGAAAACTTTTGAAAAAATTTGACATCAACAACACCAACCTTTTGCCCACTAAACTAAAGCTCCTCCACAGCATGATCAGCAAAATCTTTTTTTCAAGAATTGGGAGGTTCGACTAGGTTTCCTCTAGAGATTTGGGCTTTATGTCTCATATGGTTGAAGGTACTGCAATCAGCCTGCCATTCTTCATGATTGAATAGATTAAGACAGTGATAGAGAATCAAAAACTAAGGTCTGTTTACCATATGGAATGGTGTTCATCTTGATTTTTAGGAAACCTGACATAGATTTGGAGGAGAGGACTGTCAATCACTCAAGCATGCTGACTATTATACTATCCAAATTCTCCATCACATGAAATTTGGAAAAGTCGAAAATGAGTGGGTCAGACAAGTTGAGGGAGTTCAGCCTGAAGCAGAAGGAGAACATCCCAAGGATTCAGAGTCTTCTAAGTGGTCTTCCCCCTCTGATTCTGCTCGAGCACCATCCCCTGCACCCACTACGGGCCCTTTCTCACCTGCTCTAGTTGTTGCTCCACAGTCCCCTCCTCCTACTCCAACCCCTACGTCAGTAGCTGATGAGCATCATCCAGCTTCCCCTCGCACACTTCACATGCCCCACATATTTTCTACAGAGAGATTTCTTGATCAGATTTTGGATAGGATGGAGAGGATGTTTGATGATTTCAAGACTCAAATTTTATAAAGCCATGAGACATCTCAGGAGCGCACTTAGTCCCAGATACAGTAGCTCTGTAGAGATTTGTTTAGAATCACACTAAGGCTTGAGAGCTTGGAGCGAGTTGTAGACCACAGACCTATCGTAGATCAGAGGACTGACTGTTTAACTCTTCAATAGTGCATATCATAGAGTCTTAATGAGTAGAGGACATCCACTGAGGGAATTTTTGATTCATTGAGCTAGCAGATTAGTAATTTATCCCAAAGCTTGTAAATTTTTGAGAAGAGGCAGCTTGGACAGTTAAGGTGGTTGATCAGTTGAAGGGAGAGGCTGCTAAAATTCTTCGATGAGCTGAGGAGATCATGATTTCTTAGCAGGCCAGTGCAGAGGTTTTTTTCACTGCATTTCATCGAGTTCAAAAGCACTTGGGTCAGATTTGGTCATGGATATCTCCACCCTCCACCCAGCCCAGATCCTCCACTAGCCAGCCCCACCCTTCCACTCCTAGACCTCCTTTAGTAAAACTGTCAGACCTGGCACTAGCTTTCCTCTCCTTCACCCGGCCCTTTTGCTTGCACCCAGAGTAAAACATCAGCCTCTTCTTCTTCATCATCTTATCCCCTTGATCCTATTATAGAAGAACTGCCAGATGAAGACTAGATCTTTTACCATAGATTACCCTATATCTAGCTTTATCTTTTGGTTATCTTTGTTTTAATGGATGTTGTATTGTTTGAATAGCCTCATTTTGTAAGCAATACAAATTTGTAATGAAACTAATGATTAATGCATATATTTTTTTTTATCTTCTTTGTCTACTGGTGTCTTATTCTGAATGTTCCATGTACATGTTCCTTATGACTGTCTACTTTCAAGTTAAATAGTCTAAGCCAGCAACACATCTTGTAAGAAATTTCTAATCAGAATTACATCAAATTAAATAGGCAAGTCTAGCCTAGAAATTAAATTGAAGAGATAAATCTACCAACGACCTCATTCTATTTCTCCTTTTGTGATTTTGATGATGGCAAAAAGGGGGAGAGTTGGCAAAGAAATAGACAATGCATTGGAACTTAAGACTATGTAAAAATGAAAACTTAAGCCAATGCAAAAATATAATTTTTTTTTTAATTTCTGCATAATCTAAAGGGGAGCACAATGAGCATGATTGGAACTTAAAGTTAAACTTGCAAATAATTTTTTTCAAGCACAATGTAAGGGGGAGCATTATTGATAATCTAAAAACTTAAAGCATTTGACTACCTTGTAATTACTTGTACATATTGTATATCTTGATCATAGTAATTATTCTTTAATGAGTGCTCAATATTTTGTCATCGTTAAAAAAGAAAAGATTATTGATCCCCTAGGTGATTTTGATGGTGACCAAATATTGGAGCACATAATTACTAATATTTTCTCTTAAAGTATTGTAAAGATTGGAAGAAAGAGAGCTCTTTGAACAAGATGAGCAAGAAATCAAGTTTGGAGAGCTTTGGCTCAAGAAAAATTAGTTTGGACAAGTCGAGCCGACTCTGGCATGGTACGGATTCAACAATTTGGCTTGGCACATAGTCGAGCTAGCTCGAGGTGGATTCGAGCCACTCTCTCAGGGTGATAGAAAGGCTATTTTTTGGATCCTGAGAGTTGAGCCAGCCCAAAGACAATCTGAGCCAGCTCTGTCAAAATAATAGAAAGCCGATTGCTGGTGGATGCCATCGAGCTAGCTCGAAGATCAATCTGAGCCAGCTCTATCAGTAGAACAGAAGGTCTGATTTTTGAAAATTACTGGTCGAGCTGACTCAAAATCAATCTGAGGCAACTTAAAGGTGTCTGATAGCCTCAATGACTAGTTTTTATATATAATTTTTTTGTTCTGTCAAAGCTCTCAATGACTATATTTCATCTCCAACGGTCAGAAATGGCTAGTTTTGAGCTCCAATCACTTCAAACTTAGTGAGAATGCTCAAGGTATAAGAAGAAGCAAGAGGAGTATTTAAAAAGTAACAGTTCTATTTGGAAAATGAGATTTTTTTTTTTATTTTCAAGCATTTAAGAGAGCTCATCTACTCCCATCAAAATATTTCTTGATTCTTTGAAAGCATTGAGGAGCCATTGAAGAGCACTAACTCCAAACATTCGAGAGGACAACAACTAAGCTACATCGACAATAAAATTTGCTCAACCAAGGAGCTATATTTGTTGTAAACTTTATATTTTTTTGTCTACTGTAATTAGTTTTAGCAGGGGCTGAAACTAAGAGAGAGATTTAATCCACCTCTACAATTGAATTGTGTCACCTTGGTTAAGGTGTGTAAAGGTTGTGGTTGATAAACTTAAGGAAAAACTAACTGGATTAATGGATAGTATGCCCGATTAACACTATCCAGCTGTAATCTTGAGGGATTGTAGTGAAATCTCCAAGAGTCTTACTTAGAGAGTAGACGTAGGTGCTGGGTGTACACTGAACCACTATAAAAATCTTCTTATCTTTATGTGTATGCTTGCTTTCTTTATTCTCTCACTCCTACATTGCATTCACTGCACAATTACATCAAAGATAAAATAGTTAATTCAGCACATATTTATTTTAAATTTTAAAAATTCAATTCACCCTCCCCCTCTCTTGGGTTGTTTGGCTGGGCAACATATTGTATTGGTGGGATTGGTGGGACATAAATAAATAAATAAATAAATAGATAAATAGATAGATTATAGACTTTGTTCAATGGGGCGAGATGTTTACTTTTGAACTTTTAGTTGCAAAAGTAACAAAATATTGTTTTACCCTTCTAACACTTAGAATTTTTGGATCAGTCCACTTGGGTGTGTTTAGGACATTTTAAGTAGCATATATATATGGTTTGTCCTAGGCTATTCGTATTGCTTTAGCATATATATGTATAGTTTGCCTTGGGCTATTCTGTGAGAATTTTTCTAATTATGAGCTACCATTAATTATTTATTTTATCTTATCAAAAATAAATTGATTATATGATCTAGATTAATGGGCATGCATGTAAGCCCAATATTATTAGTAATCCTTGTATTTTGGGCTATGCACACCTCATGTTTGGTGGTGTAGGCCCAATAGTTAGGGCGGCACAGATGATGGCATTTCCTAATCGTGGGATTAAAGCCATCTCATTATTACAAGATTAAGATTAGATTTTATATCTATAAATTATTTTTAAATCTAAAATTATGAATGATTATGAAAAGGAGATGAAGTTCAAGATCTGAAAATTTATTCTCAGATCTAAAAATCTGAATGATTGAAATTTATGTGATGGATTTCATGATCTAAAAATCTATTTTTAGATCTAAAATTCAGATTGTTTTATGTTCATGTATTGATTTTAAGATCTAAAAATTATTTCTAAGATCTGAAAATCTGATTTCTTATGTTCATGCATCCACAAATTCGATATCTAATTTTATGTGATGTGAATACTATTAGATTTGAATTTATCTTTATTTTATGTTCATACATGAGATGTTATTCATAGATAGAGATTTATCTTAATATGATTTTTGATAATATGAATGTATTTCAAATTAGAGTAATTTGATTGAACGTAGATTTTATAAATCAATCTTAGATTATCCTAATACAAGGTTGCCTTGGCATAATGAGGGTTGTTATGTGGTATGGTTGTCTTAGGATAAAAAGAGATTGACACATAAAACATCATAAGAAATTAGCATGAACACAAGGACTATATGATACTCACGCATGTGTTTTTCATAGATACATGTGGTGATCTCTATGAATCACTATAAATTCTAGGAGTAGGATTGTATCATGAATATACTTTAGATAGACGCAATATTAATTTATGGTGAGAAACCAAAAGTCTAGCCCAATTTGGAATAGGTTGACCTATTGGTGTCTAAGACAAGTACTTTGAAAGGTGGTTAGTTAATTAGGACCGTTGCATCAGTAGCATGGAGCCTCCCATCGATCATGATTTATCTAGCCAATTTGGTTGATTAAATTCTGATTTGGGATGCTTAGTGTTGAGTTCACCACGATTGTGTTGCACCATGAGTCTGGTCTTGATGAGTCAAGACGTGATCTCACTGATAGATTCAATATAATTATGGATTTACATATGATGTAAATAAATAATTAAAATCTAAAAAGATCTAAATTAAATCTTCTCATATAAATATTAAGTCAAGTGGTCTGCGACCATTATAGATATGCGAGCTCTTTCGAATGTTGATTGTTCTCAACTGGATACAGTGGCTCAGTTGCATCAGGGAAGATGCAACCACTCAATAGTATAAGATGCTATGGGGTAGAGATGGAGTTGG